>NC_037676.1:21782373-21806844 GCF_003255815.1 Theropithecus gelada
TATTTTCTGATTTCTCTTTTTATTTCTTCTTAGACAAGTTGGTTGTTTAGGAGTGTGCTATTTAATTTTTATATAGCTGTGAGGTTCCCCAGTTTCTTCCTGCTATTGATTTCTAATTTTATTCCATTGTGGTAGGAGAGTGTACTTTGTATTATTTCTATCCTTTTAAGTGTATTAAGGTTTATCTTATGGCCGAGCATATGGTCTGTTTTGGAGAATGTTCTATGTGCACTTTAAAAGAATGTATATCTTGTTTTGATTGAGTAGAGTGTTTTATAGATATCTGTCTGGTCTAGTCGTTAGTTGTGTTGTTCAAGTCTGCTACTTTCTTGTTGATGTTCTTTCTAGATTTTTTGGTATGAATTCCTATAGGTTAAGGAAACTATGCTTTTAAGTGTGGTTTTCATTGCAAATATTTTCTCCTAGTTTGTTTTCATGTTAGTCATGATTTCTTCCATGCAGTTTTCTTCCTAATTTTTATATAATTAACTGTACGCAACTTTTTAGTTTCTCGTGAGACTGAGAAGGTCCTTTCTCTCTCCAAACTTGAAAGAAAAATTTCTCATGCAGTACTTGTGTGGTTTCATACTTTACAGTTGACACCTTGATAGAACTAGTCTCTATTTCTTTATAGGAAGAGCATAAGCAAGAAGCTTTATTATTTTTCAGCAGTAACCTTAGTTGCCCCAGCACTACTACTGAATGATCACATTTTTATCATTGGTAGTGTCATCATCATAACACATCATCAAGGAAGTTGTTTTTCACAGTTTGGGTTTTTTGGCTGAGCTCCACGATTCCTTGCACAGTGTGGTCACCAGGTGCTGATGTGCCCTCCTTGGATGAATGAGTAATGTGGGTTCTAGGAAGCCTGCATTAACGTGGATGTGACGTCCTCAGCCTTTCATAGACTATGTTTCATGTGAGAGGTGGGAAGAACAGCTGAACAGAAGGCTGGGGACTGCCCAGATCCAGAGGCACCAAGAGCTTTTTATCAGGTTTTCACTTGCTATTTGCAGAGATTTTTTTTAAAGGCGCTATTGGTAGTGTTAAAAGGGTGAATTCATCAGAAGGCATAATAATCATAAATGTGTATATGCCTAATGATAGAACTTTAAAATGCGTGAAGCAACACTCAAAAGGATTAAAGGGAGATCATATCACCCCCTTCTTACCAATCGATAGAATGATCTGATGAAAACAGTAAAATAACAGATCTGAACACCGTCAACCATCTTGACAAATGTTTATGCCTAATGTTCCATTATTGGAATGCTAAACATGTGGAATTATTTATATCCTACTGCTCAAGGTCATCGCCAAGGTCTAATTGTAAAATTTCAAAAAATTGCAACCTCAGGCATAAACGGGTTAATTGACATTTATAGCGCATACATGCAACCTGTACCGCAAATTCCTTCTTTTCTATGAACATGGTACTTCCACCAAGATAGACCACATTGTGAACTATGAAACAAATCTAAAAACATTTGAAATGAAGGAAATTATATAAAATATATTCTCTGATCTCAGTGAAATTAATAACTATATCTAGAAAGAATCCCAATATGTGAATATTAAGCAACTTACTTATAAATAATTCACAGTTCATGGATGAAATCAAAAGAGAATTCAAAATATTTCAAAATAAATGATGATGATTATATAACATGTGGAAATGTGTGGGACGCCACTACACCAGTGCTTAGAGTGAAATGCACAGCTTTCAAGGCTTCTGTTAAGAGTTGGGAATTTGGGGAAACAAGGAGTGACTGCTAATGGGTATGGAGTCTTTTTGGGGTGATGACGAAAATGTTCAAAAATTGATTGTATTGGTGGTTATACATGTCTATAAATATATTCAAATGGAAGAATTCTATGATTATATATGTGATATATAAAGTATATCTCAGCGAAGTTGTTAAGGATTAAAAGAAGAATGGTATCAAAATCAGTGACTCAGAGGTCTGCATTACTCACCCGTAAAATAAGTGTAAATTAAACTCGGAGGCAGTAGCAGGGAGGGAAAGAAATAATAGAGTAGAAATTAATGAAATAGAATACAAAGAATAAAAGAAATCAACAAGCCAAGAGTTGGGTCTCAGAAGTGATCAACACAATTAATAAAATTAATAAACCAAACCTCAAAAGAAAAAGAACAATGGCCTGAAACACCAACATCAAGAATTAATGATGGGATATTATTACAAACTCTACAGCTATTAAAAGGATAATAGTGGGATCTCATGAATAACTTTATGTGAAAAAAATTCTACAACTTAGATGAAATAGAGAAATTTCTTGAAAAACCTTACTTAGCAAAATAGTCACAAGAGGTATAGATCACTTAAATATTTCTACAGCTGTGTAAGAATTGGAATTTATTGGCTGGGCGCGGTGGCTCAAGCCTGTAATCCCAGCACTTTGGGAGGCCGAGACAGGCGGATCATGAGGTCAGGAGATTGAGACCATCCTGGCTAACATGGTGAAACCCCGTCTCTACTAAAAAATACAAAAAAAAAACCTAGCCGGGCGAGGTGGCGGGCACCTGTAGTCCCAGCTGCTCGGGAGGCTGAGGCAGGAGAATGGCATAAAATGTAAAACCCAGGAGGCGGAGCTTGCAGTGAGCTGAGATCCGGCCACTGCACTCCAGCCTGGGTGACAGAGCGAGATTCTTGTCTCAAAAAAAACAAAAACAAAAACAAAAAACAAAGCTATCGCTAACATCAGTGAAAATAGTAAAATATTGAATCCATTCCTTCCATGATTGGGACCAATTCCAAAAATGTTTCTGCGATCACATCTACTCAACTTTGAACTCAGAGTCCTAGCCAGTGCAGTATGGTGGGGGAGGAAGGATAATTGAAAAGGAAGGACTGGAACCACTTTAATTTGCAGAGAACAACTACTGGAAGTAACTGGTGAATCTAGCAGGTCACAGGATACAAGCCAAGTAATACACGGCTGTAAGAGCAGAAAAAGGAAACACACACAGGGTTTCCTATACACATTAGTGTAGCTGTCACCAGATATTCAAACACTCATGCAGAAGGGTGTTGCATTTGATCTTCTTTCAATCTAATCAGCCGTCAAACTGAGCTCAGCCTGAGCTGTTTTTATTTTAACAACTTTCCCTCTTCCTCCTCCTGCTCTTTCTCCTTCTTTTCTAATTTAACTTTCTAATTTAAAATATTCTCCAATTACAGAAAAGACTATACTCTAAATCAAAAACTATACTATACACTTTGCTCTGAACCATCTGAGAGCAAACTACCCATAGAATACACATCACCCCCGGCTGGGTGCAGTGGCTCACGCCTGTAATCCCAGCACTTTGAGAGGCCAAGGTGGGTGGATCACGAGGTCAAGGATCGAGGCCATCCTGGCTAACACACTGAAACCTTGATTCTACTAAAAATACAAAAAATTAGCCGGGCGTGGTGGCGGGCACCTGTAGTCCCAGCTACTTGGGAGGCTGAGGTGGGAGAATGGTATGAACCCGGGAGGCGGAGCCTGCAGTGAGCCAAGATTGAGCCACTGCATTCCAGCCTGGGCGACAGAGCGAGACTCCATCTCAAAAAAAAGAAATAAAGAATACACATCACCCCTACATACTTGACTGGATATTTCCAATAAATAAAGACATTCTCCTGCATAACCACAATACAACCTTCAGTATCAGACAGTAAGCATCAGTACATTACTATCTCAGACTAATCCTCAGACCCCAGTGGTTTTCACTTGTCTTTATGATGTAATTTATAGCACAGAAATCCCGCCCTGAATAACTACACTGCTCTTTCATCTTTTTCTGTGACTCTTTAGTATTCAGTGGGACACTGACAGGCTGTTTTGGGGGACAGTTTGTAAAGTGCCCTTTAAAACCTGAAGTTGTGGCCAGGCGCGGTGGCTCATGCCTGTAATCCCAACATTTTGGGAAGCCGAGGTGGGCAGATCACGAGGTCAGGAGATCGAGGCCAGCCTGGCTAACATGGTGAAACCCCGTCTCTACTAAAAATACAACGAATTAGGCAGGCGCCTGTAGTCTCAGCTACTCGGGAGGCTGAGGCAGGAAAATCGCTTGAAATCGGGAGGTGGAGCTTGCAGTGAGCCAAGATGATGCCCCTGCACTCCAGCCTGGGTGACAAGAGCCTGACTTCATATAAAAAACAAAAAACAAAAAACACCCTTGAAGTTCATTATTTGATATTTAATTCAATATCCTGATTTTTAAAAATTTCATACATCATATAACCCTCATTAGTAAAAGTGTATGTGTCTGTGCATATGTGAACACTGCCCAACCACAGCAGAATACCCATTTTTCTCATTTTTCTCAAGGGTACAAGAAACATTAGGGCACACTATATGTTGTGCCACAAAACAAATCTTAATATATTTTTTTAAATTGAAATAGTACAAAGTATCCTTTCTAATCACAATAAAAGGAAATGATATATCAACAGCAGAAGGAAAACTGAGAAATCCACAAATATGTAAAAATTAAACAACACGTTTTTAAACAGCCAATGGGTTAAAAAAAAAATCAAAAGGGATATTAGAAAATATCTTGAGAGGCAAGGTGTCGTGGCTCACGCCTGTAATTTCAGCACTTTGGGAGGCCTACGCGAGCAGATCACTTAAGGCCACGAGTTCGAGACCAGCCTGGGCAACATGGCAAAACGTTGTCTCTACAAAAAGTTAGCCAGGTGTGGTGGCGTGTGTCTGTAGTCCCAGCTACTTGGGAGGCTGAGGTAGGAGAATCACCTGAGCCCAGTAAGTTGAGGCTTCAGTGAGCTGTGATGGTGCCACTGCACTTTAGCCTGGGTGACAAAAATGACACCCCATCATCACCCCCAAAAAAGAAAGGAAATATCTTGAGACAGATGACAGGTGCACTAAAATCTCAGAAATCACCGCTAAAGAACTTGTCCATGCAACCAAAAACCACACGTGTCCCAAAACCTATAGAAATAAAAAAATGTTTAAGAAAATATCTTGAGACAAATGAAAACACCATGTACCAAAACTTATGAGACATGAAAGCAGTGCTAAAATGGAAAGTGATAGCTGTAAATGTTCACATTAAAAAAAGAAAGTTCTCAAATCAACAATCTACCTTTACACCGTAACGAACTAGAAAACGAACAGCAAACTAAGCCCAAAACTAGCAAAGGGAGTAAATAATAAAGATAGGAGCAGAGATAACAGAAATAGAGGATAGAAAAAAATAGAGAAAATCAAAGAAGTCTCAAGTTGACTCTCAGGAGAGATCCCTAACATGTACACACCAAGAAAGAGAGAAAACTACAATCAGAAATGAAAGAGAGGACATTTCAAACAAATTTACAGAAATCAAAAGGATTGGCCTGGCATGGTGGCTCACGCCCATAATCTCAGCACTCTGGGAGGCTGAGGCGGGTGGATCACCTGAGGTCAGGAGTTCAAGACCAGCCTGGCCATGATGAAACCCTGTCTCTACTAAAAATACAAAAAATTAGCAGGGCATGGTGGTGCGTGCCTGTAATCCCAACTACTTGGGAGGCTGAGGCAGGAGAATCGCTTGAACCTGGGAGGCTGAGCTGAGATTGTGCCATTGCACTCCAGCGTGGGCAACAAGAGCAAAACTCCATCTCAAAAAAAAAAAAAAAAAAAAATCAAAAGGATTATAAAAAATACTGCGAGTAATTTTATGTCAACAAACTAGATCACATAGATAAAACTGATACATTCTAGAAACACACTACCTACCAAGACTGAATAACGAAGAAATCAGGATTTTGAACAGAACTATAGCAAGGATATAGAATCCATAATCCAAAACTTCCCAACAAAGGAAAGTCCAGGACCAGTTGGTTTCAATGATGATGTCTACCAAACATTTAAAGAACCAACACTAATTTTCCTCGAACTCTTCCAAGAAATTGAGTAGGGAACATTTTCTGACTCTTTCTGTGGGCCCTGCATTATCCTGATACTATAGAATTGTTGAAAAGAGGCCTCCATTCCTTGTTCCTGATCTTGGAGGAAAAACCTTTAGTCTTTCACTATTGAGTAGGATGGTAGCTGTTGGCTTTTCATATGTGGCCTAAATGTAAGATCTATAAGAATTGGCCAGGCGCACTGGCTCAAGCCTGTAATTCCAGCACTTTGGGAGGCCGAGACGGGCGGATCACGAGGTCGGGAGATCGAGACCATCCTGGCTAACACGGTGAAACCCCATTTCTACTAAAAAGAATACAAAAAACTAGCCGGGCGAGGTGGCGGGCGCCTGTAGTCCCAGCTACTAGGGAGGCTGAGGCAGGAGAATGGCGTGAACCCGGGAGGCGGAGCTTGCAGTGAGCCCAGATCGCTCCACTGCACTCCAGCCTGGGCGACAGAGAGAGACTCCGTCTCAGAAAAAAAAAAAAGATCTATAAGAATTATGCAACGCTTGGAAGAAAACATAGCAATTTTACTTCTGGATATATATCCAAAAGAAATCTAAAGCAGGGTCTCACCCATGTACATAGGACAGCCGTGTACATAGGAGCATTATTCACAATAGCCAAAATGTGAACACAACCCAAGTGTCCATCGACAGATGAATAGATAAACAAAATGTGCTATCTATAACACACAATGGAAAGAAAGGAGATTCCAATGCATGGTACCAAGTGGATGGATCGTGATGACGTTATGCTAGGTGAAATATGCCAGCCACAAGAAAAAAATAAATACTGCATAGTTCCATTTATATGAGGTACCTAGAGTAGTCAAATTCATAAAAACAGACAGTAGGATGGTAGTTGCCAAGGGCTGGGCGGGGGTAGGGGCAAAGAGACAAATATAAGTACAAACAAATGGTTGAGTTTTAGAACCGGGAGAAAGACGTGAGTTCTGTCTAGTTTTGGAGGCTTGGGGGAATGGAATGTGAAATTGATCTTGTGACGGAGGAGATCTGGAAGC
Source organism: Theropithecus gelada (assembly GCF_003255815.1). Classification (NCBI taxonomy): domain Eukaryota; kingdom Metazoa; phylum Chordata; class Mammalia; order Primates; family Cercopithecidae; genus Theropithecus; species Theropithecus gelada. The sequence goes on from NC_037676.1 coordinate 21,789,322, forward strand.
CACTCATGCCAACCCCTGCTTTGCTGCCACATGTCATACCTGGCTCAGCCACAACCATCAGAGTTCATGATCAGTCACCTGCCTCACAGCAGTGGAAACATAGCCCTTTGGGAGAATCGTGTCCAGCAGGTATATTCTAAGACTGATCTCCAATCCTTTACACCACCCTTTTCCTTACAATACACCATATACAAAAATTATCTCAAAATTCATCAATAATATTCCTTTTCCTTACAATACACCATATACAAAAATTATCTCAGAATTCATCAATAACATTCCTTTTCCATGTTCTTCCTGTTTTCTGCAGTTTCTGGTTCTTCTATTCAACAGGTATTTATTGATTCTTGCCAAATCCAAGGTCATGAAGCCTTATCCCCGTGTTTTCTCCTAAGAGTTTTGTAGTTTAGCTCTTGATCCATTTTCAATTAATTTTTGTATATGGTGTCAGATAAGAGTCCAGCTTTATTCTTTTGCATGTAGCTATCCAGTTGCCATTTGTTGAAAAGACGATTTTTCCCATGAAATGGTCTTGGCATCCTTGTCAAAAAACAATTGACCATAAAGGTATGGGTTTACTTTTGGACTCTCAATTCTTTTCTAGTGATTTATATCTGTCCTTTTGCCAGTGCTACACTGTATTATGAGATTACAGCAATTTAGTCACATCTTCAGGTTCCCCTATTTTTTTTTTTTTTTTTTGAGACTGAGTCTGGCTCTGTCGCCCAGGCTGCAGTGCAGTGGCATGATCTCAACTCACTGTAAGCTCCGCCTCCTGGGTTCATGTCATTCTCCTGCCTCAGCCTCCTAAGTAGCTGGGACTACAGGTGCCCACCAGTATGCCCGGCTAATTTTTTGTATTTTTAGTAGAGATGGGATTTCACCATGTTAGCCAGGATGGTCTCGATCTCCTGACCTCGTGATCCGCCTGTCTCGGCCTCCCAAAGTGCTGGCATTACAGGCATGAGCCATCGTGCCCAGCCCAGGTTTCCCTTCTAGTTCTCTTGCTATGTCCACCACATCTGCGGTTACTTCCAGCCCTAAAGTCTTGAACTCCTCAAAGTTATCTCTACGGATGGGCAAACAGCTTTACCCCTCCCAAATACAATGGGATCCAGAAAAAAGAATGTGACCAAGCTATGATTACACAGTGGAAATACTTTATTTTATAAATGAGTAATTCAAGATCTATTTTATCATCACGATTCTCTGAATGGCAACAGGGCCTGGATTCTATAATCTGGGGACACCATTCAGGTTGGGACAACGGTCCCCAGGCTCAGAAACACATGACCAATTTACCCTGGTGAGACTGCCCCATGTCTCTTGCCTGTCAGGACCAAATCAGTACCAGTCCTGTTCATCCCACCCCTTGGAGCTCCCTGTATCTTTCTCTGCTTTCCATTTCATCTGCCAATGTCTCAACTGGGCCTGGATATTTGTGGGATATTCCCACATGTCCCAAGCTGCCCGTGTCCCACCCGCTCCCCCATCCTCCTCATGCAGAGCAAGACCATGAGAGGCAGCCAGTTCAGTGACAGAAATGGACACAGCAGACGACCCTTGGAGGAAAAGGTGGGATCTGCCACTGACGGGGTCTGCAGTGCTGGGCTTTGAATCTCACGGAGAGTGAGGATTTTATGATTCACTGTATGTGCAAATATTTTGTTTAAAAAGTTCTCTCAACTTTTTTTTTTTTTTTTTTTTTTTTTTTTTTTTTTTTGAGATGCGGTCTCACTCTCACTCTGTCACCCAGGCTGGAGTGCAGTGGCTCAGTCTCGGCTCACTGCAAACTCCCCCTCCTGGGTTCAAGTGATTCTCCTGCCTCAGCCTCCCGGGTAGCTGGGATTGCAGGGACGTGCCCCCAAGTCCTAGCTAATTTTTGTATTTTTAGTAGAGACTGGGTTTCACTATGTTGGCCAGGTTGGTCTCAAACTCCTGAGCTCAGGTCATCCACCCACCTCGGCCTCCCAAAGTGCTGGGATTACAGGCATGAGCCACCATGCTTGGCCTAAAAAAGCTCTCTCAAGAGTCTGTTATGGTATATTTCAGATTTGAGGATGCGAACTAAAAAGAGAGATAAAAGAATTTTATTATGAAACCCTTCTCCATTGAAAGGGAAAATCTACTAGCAGATGAGCCTGGTTCATGAGCAGGATTGTGGGTGCTGGGCAGTGAACCTCAGCCAGTGTCACATTAAATGGGTGGGTCTGGCATCCTGTGTGCTGGACAGGCAGGCATGGGTTCAACACTGAAGGAGGGGAAGAGCTGTCCGATGGCAGACCTTTACAGTGATTCTGCAGGGAGAGGGTGAGGCAAGCCTGTAGGGCTAGAGGATAAGGAGGAAAACTGAGCAACAGGCTCATGTTGAGAGATGGTAAAACCCAAATCAGAGAAGTCAAAGAAAAGGGCAAAGATGACTTTGCATGTTGGTCACCTTCAGGACTGGGGTGGGCGAAATGTCACTTCCAGCAGTCTATTCAGAAAATGCACTAAAAGACCACTACTTGTCCAAACTCAGAATATTGGGGGTTGTCAATAAAACTAAAGGAAATTTTAAACATTTGATGACATTCCATATGGTGGGCATTTTACATGCAGGTAGTGAAGTGGTGGGCACCACTGCTGTCTTCTTTACTACCTGGGACAGAATTCTGGCCTCCCTGTTCCTCAGTTTTCCTCTGATAAAATGGACATGATAAGATATTTCAGGCATGCTTCATGTTATAGAGTGAGTTCAGGAGCAGCCCCTGGCAGGAATGGAATACTAGGCTGTCAAAGGTTCTGTCTTTTCTAATGCTGTGCCCACATTCCCGGGGGAGACCTCACAGGCATCATCCCATAGCCTCGCCTTGTCCTTCACATGGTTTATTGCAGGAGCACCAAGAGGTCCATTGAGGCAGTAATCACATAGGTCCAGATCCCTATCAGAATAAAAGGTGGATTCTGAGATATCCTGTGAACTGTCTACACAATAGGGTGGCTGTCCATCTTTCTTCCTCCCTGCTTTTCATTTCCTTTTCCCTTTCCTTCCCTTTCTGCTTTCCTTTTCCCTTTATCATTTTCTTTCCTTTCTCCCCTCCTCTCCTCTCCTTTTCTTCCCCCTCCTTCTCTTTCTCATTTTCTTGTTTTCTATTTTTCTTGTTCAAGTGTAAATTTTTTAGATGTACCACAAGGTATGGACCATCATACAAGGTACTTTAATGTGTTCTCATCTTGCTCAAGAAATAAAATAATTAAAAACGCAGGTGGAAACCCCACAAATGTGTCAATCACCTCTCCCTCCCTGCAGCAAATGCTTGCCTAGTGATTACATCTCTAATTTCAGGAGAATTACAAGAATGGTTTCTTGATCCAAGATAGCAACAAATGGAAGGACAGTGTAAAACTCCGAAGTGCGTTACCCCTTTCTAACATATTATGAGTGCTTATATGATGATGCAGTAAAGCCTGCACTTCCTTGACTGACATTTAGGACCCTTTGTGGTTTGACCTCTCCCATATGACACGGTCTTCCACTCTCTCTGACCAGATGCTTTACTTTTCTTTTACTTGAAGACCTTCTCCCCAACAGACAATCAAGCTAGTCCAGCTGTTGTTTACAGCTCATTCTATGGACATCTGCTTGTTGTCAAATTCCTTAGGACTCAGGTCTCACTCTAAAGTGACCAACCCCTTTTGTCTTCACTTTCATTATTACAATTACCTTAGCCTACATTCCCTCTTCCATTTCATCCAAAAGGTTTCTCCTTCCTCAGAAATACGGCAGCTATTCTCTTTACTCCTCACTTGACACAAACATTCCTTACCTTTTATTGTCATTTTCCTTTCGCTGACTGCATAAATTCTGTTGAAGTAATAAGCTACTTGTTTTCCTTTTTTTAAACATCAGGCATCTCTTTGTTTTCCACATTGTGTCTTATATATATTGTCTAACACAAAGAGTTTGCTCAATGATGGTTTGTAGATCTTGATCTGATGGAGAAATGAGTTTAGCCCAATCAATTTTTTCTTTTCCTGGGACTATTTGACTGTCCCAAATGGCCGTGTGATTTCTTACTGTTGAGGTCTTGGTGAATGTGGGCTGGGTGCTGGTGGTGAAGCAGAGGAGAGGTAGGGGCTAGCTCTTCCTAGAATCAACCAGAATCATTGTCTTCTGATTTGTGACTATTCCCTTCCTTCCTCTGGTTCACTTTTAGGCTATTTGAATGGTAGCCATGCAAAAAGTGAGGGTGGGTAGACCCTGGCACTTATTTCCAATATTCCCTAACTTTTCTCCTTCTGTCTTTGATCATTTCCTGACTAACTTTGAATCTACCTGTTTCCAGGTAACTTGGTGGCCCAAAGGAGGGCTAAAGAGATCTACCTAGGGCCGGCCAGGCACGGTGGCTCACACCTGTAATCTCTGCACTTTGGGAGGCCGAGGTGGGCAGATCACGAGGTCAGGAGATCAAGACCATCCTGGCTAACACGGTGAAACTCCGTCTCTACTAAAAATTCAGAAAATTAGCCAGGCGTGGTGGCCGCCACCTGTAGTCCTAGTACTTGGGAGGTTGAGGCAGGAGAATGGCGTGAACCCAAGAGGCAGAGCTTGCAGTGAGCCAAGATCACACCACTGCACTCCAGCCTCCAGCCTGGGCGACGGAGCGAAAAAAAAAAAAAAAGAGATCTACCTAGGGTCTTCCCTGTCAGCCACACCTGACTTGAATCTAGTGGAAATCCTTTTCATCCTCAATCTTGTACATGGAAATGATGATAATGGTAATGCCACAAAGGAATTGAGGGCTTTAGAAAGTCCAGAGTTGGCTTTGGTATTGCACCTTCCTGATCTGTGACCTGACATAGATGACCACAGCCTGAGGACCTGCTGTCAGACATCTGTGTATAGAAGACAGCTCCATCCTCACAGTCAAAGGGAACTGTCAATGGACAGAGCCCAGAACCCCCTGCAGTGCTGTGGGTGTGTTCCTTAGGAATGTGCACACTGCTAATGCCTAAAGCACGAAGGCAGAGATCATTTGAGGCCAGGAGTTCAAGACCAGCTTGGCCAACATGGCGAAACCCTGGCTCTACCAAAAATACAAAAATTATGCGGGCGTGACGGCACACGTCTGTAATCCCAGCTACTCGGCTGGCTGAGGCAGGAGAACTGCTTGAGCCTGGGAGGCAGAGGTTGCAGTGAGCCAAGGTCATGCCACTCCACTCCAGCCTAGGCGACAGAGTGAGACTCTGTCTAACCAAAAATATCTATATCACAGACATAAGGGATCCAGCTTTTATTGGGCTCCTAATATTTACAGACAGTGAATTAACTGCTTTATATACATTGCCTTCTTTAATTAATACAGTAGTTCTGTGAGGAGGTATTAGCAGCCCATTATTGCAGATGAGGAAAGCTGAGACCCAGAAAGACAATGCAATATGTTCAGGAAAGGTCCTTGCCTTTAACCAATGCAGCTGCACCTTGAACCTCTCTTGTCTGAATCCCAATTCTGCTTTTCTTGTCTACTTGATAATTCACCAAAAAGCTTGCCCGGATGATGTAACCCGGGCTACACATATTATGTAGGACACTGTCACCTCCATGTGGGAGGTGCCCCATCTTGTTTTATCACTTTATATGCCACGAGAACCTTGAGCAGTGCCTGGCTCAAAGCAGGTGTAGGTAGATGTTTACTGCACAAGTGCGTGAAGGAAGGGCAGATGGATTGTGTCATTCAGAAGGCACAAGAGAATAGACATGTCGTCATGTTGTCCATCATGGACTTCTTGGGCACGCCTACAGAATCCCCTCATGAAACTTCTAACTACTGTGGTGCCATCTGCCTCTAGAAGGACAACATATGTCATCTTCAATTCAGATTAACGAGAACAAGGGCCATTTGTAAAACTCTACCAATGAGGAGCAGTTTCCTAACCAAAAAACTGATCATAAGAGGCTGGGTTAAGTGGCTCATGCTGTAATCACAGCACTTTGGGAAGCCCCAGAGGGAGGATCACTGGGGCCAGGAGTTCGAGACCAACCTAGTGAGACAAGAACTATTTATATACTTAAAAATAAACACTTAAAAAAGATAGAATTAAGATCTCTTCAGTACTTTTCTTATCATAGAACATGCTTCAATTCAAGTATTTTCTTATAACTCAATTAAGTCTTGTGATTTTCTTCAGACAAATTATTCCTTTTTTTTTTCTCTGTCACCTAGGCTGGAGTGGAGTTGCATGATCTTGGCTCACTGCAACCTCTGCCGCCTAGGCTCGAGCAATTCTCCTTCCTCAGCCACCTGAGTAGCTGGAATTACAGGTGTGTGTCATCATGCCCGGATAATTTTCGTATTTTTAGTAGAGCCAGGGTTTTGCCATGCTGGTCAAGCTGGTCTCGAACTCCTGACCTCAGGTGATCTGCCCACCTCGGCTTCCCAAAGTGCTGGGATTACAGGTGTGAGCCACTGCGCCCGGCCGGCTCCTGTTTTTCTGCAAAAATTCTTACCATTGTGAATTGTCCTCCTATTCTGTTCTAAGAACAAGAATAGGTGAATAATTCTGCTAAATGGCTTTTCAGCCTCCATTGAGACCACATGATGCTTACTTATTGATACTATCGATACAGTACATTATTTTTGAACATATTCACATTCTCTGAATGAGCTTTTACGTTAGATTTTCCAAAGTACCCTCATACATATGGAAGTCATTAGTCTCCTAAAAGCCAGGGAGGAGGTAGCTGTGTCTTGTTGGGGTGGTGAAAATTGCCTAAATGGGGCAGAAAGGGACTTTCTGGGAATGGTGGAAATTCTCTGTCTTGATTGCATAATGGTTAAATGTGAGTATATAGTTATCATAGAGGAAATGAAACACTCAAGAAATGAACAGCTGAGGCTGGGGACCGGTGGCTCATGCCTGTAATCCCAGCACTTTGGGAGGCAGAGGTGGGCAAATCATTTGAGTCCAGGAGTTCCAGACCAGCCTGGGCAACAAGATGAAACCCCGTCTCTACTAAAAATACAAAAATTAGCCAGGCGTGGTGGTGTGCACCTAGTCCCAGCTACTCAAGGGGCTGAGGTGGGAAGATTGCTTGAGTCCAGCAGACTGAGGTTGCAGTGAGCTGAGATTGCGGCACTACATTCCAGCCAGGGTGACAGAGTAAGACCCTGTTTTTTGTTTGTTTGTTTGTTTGCTTGTTAAGTGAATAGTTTACTGCATGAACTTACATCTCAGTGACCAAAGAGGGGCAGAGAATCTGTAAGCTCTTCAAGATAAGAGGTTTATCATCATTTTCATGGAGACCAAAGAGGGGAGGTGACATGCACCAGGTCCCACAGCTGGTGGCTTCTCAGAATCACTATTGGAATCCACAACTCCGGACTCTGATCAAGGGGGTTCTCCATTGTTTTCTTTTTTTTGGCAGTCTTGCTCTGTCATCAGGCTGGAGTGCAGTGGCACTCGATCTCGGCTCATTGCAACCTCCAACTCCCTGGTTCAAGCGATTGTCCTGCCTCAGTCTCCCTAGTAGCTGGCATTACAGGCACATGCCACCATGCTCGGCTAATTTTTGTATTTTTAGTAGAGATGGGGTTTCACTATGTTGGCCAGAATGGTCTCGATCTCCTGACCTCGTGATCCACCTGCCTTGGCCTCCCAAAGTGCTGAGATTACAGGAGTGAGCCACCGCGCCCGGCCCATTGTCTTTTACAGACACCTAAAAGCTGAAGGATCTCAGATGAAAAAGATGAATGAATATCAGTGAATGTCACTTGTTTCTTTTCATGTTCTTTAAATGAGGCTGTACAAAACATAACCTCGTATTCTTGGCCCTCTCGCTCTCTAAGGAAGGCGGTGTGCAGTGCGATGCACACACATTTTATTGAATCTCTTGTGAAAATAAATAAATAAATCTTGGGACCATAAAATCACTAAGCCAAAGGGAAAAGTCAAGCGACTGTGTCACGTAAATCTGCCTCCCATTTTATTCTTAAATAAGATAGTTATGAAGATTAAAAAGCTACATACCTCCCTCACAATTTGCCCATGAGAGAATTCTTTGTGGGCCTCAAGATCCTTACCCTAAAACAGTTCTGCTGAATTTCACTTTGGTAACTACATTGATCAGCTACAAGATCAGCTACATTGATAGCTGATCTTCACAGATGTGGGACAGAAAGTCATCCCTCTACCCACCTGAGACAAAGGCGTATCTGACTGCTTCCTCTGCCCTGTTGTTTCTGAAAAATGCAGATTCACTGAGCCAGATAAGGCATGAGTGACTATTCCTCTCCCTCTACCCTTTTACATATGAGCTATGTACTCAATGAAAGGCTGATCAAAGATCCAAAAGAATGCAAGTTTTTGTCTCTTATCTACCTATGACCTGGAAGCCTCCACTTCCGGTTGTCCCGCCCTTCTGGACAGAACCAATGTACCTCTTACGCATATTGATTAATGTCCCATCTCTGCCTAAATATATAACAGAAAGCTGACTCCAACCATTTTGGGCACATGTCCTCAGGACCTCCTGAGCCTGTGTCATGGGCATGGCCTCAACCTTGGCAAAATAAACTTTTTAAAAAAATTTTATTTATTTATATATTTATTTTTGAGACAGGATCTCACTTTGTCACCCAGGTTGGAATGCAGTGGCGAGATCTCCACTCACTGTAAACCCTGCCTCCCTGGTTCAAGAGATTCTTGTGCCTCAGCCTCCTGAGTAGCTGGGACTACAGGCGTGTGCCACCACACCCAACTAATTTTTGTATTTTTAGTAGAGACAAGGTTTTGCCAAGTCGGCCAGGCTGGTCTCAAACCCCTGACCTCAAGTGATCCACCGGCCTTGGCCTTCCAAATTGCAGGGATTACAGGCAGGAGCCACTGTGCCTGGCCACAAAATAAACTTTCTAACTTGATTGAGACCTGTCTCAGATATTTTGGGTTCACATCCTCACATACCCGAGATCTGGGTGGGGTTCTTCTCTCTTGGGGTTCACTTATTGCTCAGGATCTGTTTGCCCCCACCTACCTCTGCCCCAGCCTCAGGGAATGAGGCTGAGCTGGGTGTAAACAGAGATCCCCTGCCCCAGGCCCTGCACTTTCCACAGATGCGGAAGTGGCCGCCCTGGGACCTGTTCCCATGGCAAGGGCAGCCCAGGCAACCTCCTCCCTCCTCTGAGCACCCGCTGCAGCCACTGTCTCTCCCTCCCTCGGGCTCTCACCCACTTTACTTTCTGCCTCTGTACTGTCCATCCAACCTCACCAGGTGGGTTCTCAGCCCTGTGTGAGGGCTGATTCTTTGATGATCTTGACTCCCTGCAGCACCTTGGGTGCCAGGGAGGCCAGGCAGTGTGGGCACGCTCTCTGTGGATGGGAAGTGGGTGGAGCGGATGGGTGCTGGAGCGGCAAGTTTGCCAGCACAGGGGACTCTCCAGGTTCCCCCCTTGGGTTCTGGGCCTGATGTGGGATCTTCTGTCCTTTCTGAACTGAGTCCCAGTTCACCTGGCTGTCTCTGTGGCTTTCTTCACCCAGCTCAGAGGCTTTGCTTCTACAACTTTGGATAGATCCTGCCCTTTAACTCCTGGAAACCGCTCATGAGGCAGCCGAGCCTCGTGGACAGTGAGATCCTCGTGGCCAGAGCTGATGCAGCGAGCCGGAAGGATGCCTTGTATGGATGCTGGTGAGATGGGTCAGCAAAACCAGGTGGGGGTCCTTGGTCCACACCCTGCAGGATGCCTTGGAAACACTGGCAGAAAGATGTATTTACAGGCATAATTATTTTTTTAAAACTCTGAAGCTAGGCCGGGTGCAGTGGCTCACGCCTGTCATCCCAGCACTTTGGGAGTCTGAGGTGGACGGATCATGAGGTTAGCAGATTGAGACCATCCTGGCTAACATGGTGAAACCCCGTCTCTACTAAAAAATACAAAAAATTAGCCGAGCGTGGTGGCGGGTGCCTGTAGTCCCAGCTACTGGGGAGGCTGAGGCAGGAGAATGGTGTGAACCTGGGAGGTGGAGTTTGCACTGAGCTGAGATCGCGCCACTGCACTCCAGTCTGGGCAACAGAGAGAGACTCTGCCAAAAAAAAGAAAAAAAAAATATATATATATATATATTATATTAAATGTTTTGGTCAATACATTCATTGGTCTCATGCTTTTAAACAAAAGCATAGTGTTTTCTTTCATAGTGGAACTATGGCTCATTCTACTGTTGCCTTCTGTGGATAGTTGCATTTGTTTTTGAAAATTCTAACAGCAGTCATCTTATAGGTATCATATATCCAGATAGCCATGTGCACTACTTAAAAGCACAATTGTGGAGTCAATGAGTTAATTATTTTTAAATTTTGTTTAGATTTTGACAAATTATGCTCCGAAAGAAAATTATAACAAGTTTACTCTCACACCAAGAGTCCTACACCCTTGTTACTCTGAACTTTCATTCTTTCCTAGTCTAAGAAGTAAACAATGGTACATCTCACTGTTGTGTTTTTGATTTCTCAATGTTATTAGAGGATTTTCCAGGGTCCAGGAGTTTTCTGATCTGCAGACCTCAGATTAGACAGCAGGGGAGGGTGGCAGGGAAGACTGAATTCCCAGCTGTGCACTTGGGAAACCGTGGTCAGCTGGGTCCAGTCCCTGCCACCTGCCACGCCTGTGAATGGAGATAAGGTCTCTGTCCTGGAGCTGTCAGGATGATCTTAAATGAGCCTGGAGCTGAGCTCGGTTCCTGACCCCAGGTCCTGGCTCTGTCAATGCTGGACTGGTCCAATCTCTGTGCCAGGTCCTTCCACCCCGCCCCTCTCTCTATCAAAGTAGGAACTGAGAAATTCTGAAGGCTCAGAAGCTTAGACACTCAGGCTGTCAAAGAGCCCAGAGATTGGAGGCTGAAGACGGCCAGAGTTGGCCATGCTCCTCTTCAGCTCTGTGACTCTGGTGTGGCCCAGCTCCTTCTTGTAAAATAAGAAAGAGATGAAAGTCTGCAGAGGCCCTGTATAAACTGCAGTGGACTGTGTTGGCAGTGGACTGTGTGAGGTTGTGTGGGAGGACAAGCCACATCCTCAGGGCTGGTGTCAGTCACTCTGGATTGGATCCCCAGGGCATACGTCCTCCACCCAGCAGAGGCTGCACCTGCTCCTACCTGCACCTCTGTACCGGCTCCCTGAGGGCAGAAGCTTCTGAAGACTAGGATAGAGCACCATGGAGGGGCCATGGAGGAACAGAGGAGCCACACCACTGCAGGGCCACAGCCTGGTGTACCTGCCACATTTCCAGTTGTCCTTCTGGTGGGTGCCCAGCCCAGGTTGCAGTTTGAAGAGCGAGCAGGAAAGGTGTCTGTCGCTCCCACATCTAGGTAATATAAAAGCTAAACCCTCCAGGGGAACTGTAAAAGTTGGGGTACTATATGGGTGGCCTAAGCACTTGACTCCTCAGGGGAGAAGCTGGGAGTGGGGAGTTTTCTCCTGATCGCACTGCAGTGCGCGCAAGGTGCTGTTTGTGTGTGAATGTGTCCCAGCTTCTCCTGCCCATTTCAGTGTGGATGTTTTCTCAGTTCCCCATGTTTAGGAGTCTCTCCACTAGTTTCTGGCTTTCTCTCAGATAAAACTGATTCATGCGTAGATGTTTATTTGGTGCTTCCACGAAGAGAGGAAAAGTGGAGAGCCTCCTGTAGAATTATCTTGCTGATGACAGAAACTTGGTTTTAAACGTAACTTAGCTTCACTCACGGGCGCTGTGGCAGAGCTAGGTGGGGGCAAACAGACTCTGAGGGATGATTTACCTTGTAGAATGGAGCAAACATCACCAGCTCAGGGACTACAAGGAGGATGAAATGAGATGTGTGTGAAATGTTCTACGTACACTACCCAATGATATATAAGGTGAGTCTGGAATACAAACTTATATTTTCCGTTTTTGTTGTTGTTGTTGTTGTTGTTTGGGGTTTTTTTTTTTTGAGATGAAGTCTCGCTCCATCACCAGGCTAGAGTGCTAGAGTGCAGTGGCGCGATCTCAGCTCACTGCAACCTCTGCCTCCAAGGTTCAAGTGATTCTCCTGCCTCAGCCTCCCTAGTAGCTGGGACTACAGGTGCCGGTCACCACACCTGGCTAATTTTGTTTTCATATTTTTAGTAGAGATGGGTTTCACTGTGTTAGCCAGAATGGTCTTGATCTCCCGACCTCGTGATCCGCCTGTCTTGGCCTCCCAAAGTGCTGGGATTACAGGCATGAGCCACTGCACCTGGCATAAATTTTTTTGTTTTGTTTTGTTTTGTTTTGTTTTTGAGATGGAGTTTTGTTTTTGTTGGCCAGGCTAGAGTGCAATGGCGCAATCTCAGCTCACTGCAACCTCCGCCTCCAAGGTTCAAGTGATTCTCCTGCCTCAGCCTCCTGAGTAGCTGGGACTACAGGCATACACCACCATGCCCAGCTAATTTTTGTATTTTTAGTAGAGATGGGGTTTCACCATGTTAGCCAGGAGGGTCTTGATCTCTTGACCTTGTGATCCGCCTGCCTTGGCCTTCCAACGTGCTGGGATTACAGGCATGAGCTACTGCACCAAGCCACAAATTTATATTTTCTAATATCTTCATGAAAAAAGTAGAAAGAAATACATAACATTAATGTTCATGACATTTTATTCAATGTAATATAGTCAACTTTTTCTCATTTCAACATGTAATTAATGCACAATAAAGTATTAATGAAACATTTTACATTCTTTAGCACACTAAATTCTTTTTTTTTTTTTTTGAGACACAGTATCGCTCTGTCGCCCAGGTTGGAGTGCAGTGGTGCGATCTCAGCTCATGGTAAGCTCCACCTCCCGGGTTCACGCCACTCTCCTGCCTCAGCCTCCCTAGTAGCTGGGACTACAGGCACCCGCCACCACGCCTGGCTAATTTTGTTTTCATATTTTTAGTAGAGATGGGTTTCACTGTGTTAGCCAGGATGGTCTTGATCTCCCGACCTTGTGATCCACCTGCCTTGGCCTCCCAAAGTGCTGGGATTACAGGCGTGAGCCATGCATCTGGCCTACATTCTTTTGTTTTGTTTTTGAGAGTATTGCTTTTGTTGGCCAGGCTAGAGTGCAATGGCGCATTCTCAGCTCACCGCAATCTCCTCCTCTGGAATTTAAGTGATGCTCCTACCTCAGCCTCCTGAGTAGCTGGGATTACAGGCATGCGCTATCACGCCCGGCTAATTTTGTATTTTTAGTAGAGATGGGGTTTCTCCATGTTGGTCAGGCTGGTCTCAAATTCCCGACCTCAGGTGATCCGCCTACCTCTGCCTCCCAAAGTGCTAGGATTACAGGTGTGAGCCACCGTGCCCGGCCTAGTACACTAAATTTTTGAAATAGGGCGATCAAATTGTTCATCAAATTCAGGTTAGCCTCAGCTCGAGTGCGCAGGAGTCCCTGGGCCAGTGCCTGTCATGCAGGACTCCGCAGTCCTTCAGGAGGCCCTCTAGCTGACGTAGGCCCTGAACTACAGCCAGGAGGGAAGGTGAAAGAGGAAGGGAAAGACAGATCAGTGCAAGATGGTGTTAGGGGACAAGGTCGGATACAGTAGGGGGAGGAGAAAAGGGTGGGAGAAGAAGATTTAGGATTCTATTGGTCTGATGAGAAATGGCATAACTATAAGACAATCCCATTCATGATGACTACAAAGAATAAAATAGAAAGATAAACCCTTGACAGAAGCAGGAAGCTTGAGCCCAGGAGGTCAAGGCTGCAGTGAGCCCTGTGCTCCAGCCTGGGTGACAGAGTGAAACTGTCTCAAAAAAAAAAAAAAAAAAAATTACTGAAGAATTTTACATTGCCTTTTGTCCAGGAGGGGACTTTCATAAGATTATAATGAATGACAAAATAAATATATCAATAGCTTAAGTTTCTTAACATTAAAAATTCTGCACCTGAAAATATTTGACCAAATAAAATGGCAAACAAGAAAGTAGAAACCTATTATCTGCACTTGAGAAGGTGCATGGGCAGGGACGTGTATCTCAATAGGCAGGATAAAAGTTGTAAACGGTCAGTTTGAAAAGAGAATCAAACAGCTAATAAACATGTGAAATTTAAGTCCAAAAATAAATAAATGCATATTTAAGTTAATTAATTTCTTGCTAGTTTGAGAAAACAAAAACGAAAGAACAAGCACATCAGCTCAAGACTAATGAAGTGCTGTTGGAACCAAAACTGTGCATGTGTATGTGGTGTGCACATGGGTGTGTGTGTGTACAGGAAAAAATGCCTCTTAACACAGTAATTCTGTTTCTTTCAGGAAGCTACCTTATGAACTTGGTCAGAAAAATTGTCCAAGATTTATTTTCAAACACAAACTTTTGGCTGTACGTCCATCTTGAGACCGTAGACTCCCATCCTCACCTTCAGAGGGGCATTCCATCAGGTGCTCCTGGTCTGTGTTGTGAGTGGACCAGATTGGAGTCAAAGGTCAGGGAAAGGGGCACTGGCCTAGAGAACAGGATTCTCTTGTAATGAAAGGCCAGAGGACACAGAGCCTTCTTGTGGAGTCCTAATTAGGGAAAGGGAGCCAGGCTGGTGGGAGCAGGGGAAAGCAAAAAGAGAAAGCAGGTAAGTATGAAACGAAAAGAAATCTTGTGGCCCCCAAATCTCTTAGCTAAAGGGAAAAGTCAAACTGAAAACTTCTTAGGGCAAACCTGCCTTTCCTTCTATTCAAAGTCACCCTCTGCTCACCGAGATAAATGCACATCTGATTGCCTCCTTTGAGGAGGCTAATCAGAAACTCAGAAGAATGTAACCATTTGTCTCTTATCTACCTATGACCTAGAAGTCCCCTCCTCGCTTGGAGTTGTCCTGCCTTTGCTTCCAGTTGACCCACCTATTCTGGACTGAACCAATGCTCATCTTACATATGTTGATTGATGTCTCATGTCTCCCTAAAACGTATAAAACCAGCTGGGTGTGGTAGCTCACGCCTGCAATCCCAGCACTGTGGGAGGCCAAGGTGGGCGAATCACCCGAGGTCAGGAGTTTGAGACCAGCCTGTCCAATGTGGCAAAACCACATCTCTACTAAAAGTACAAAAATTAGCCAGGCATGGTGGCTGGCGCCTATAATCCCAGCTACTCAGGAGGCTGAGGCAGAAGCTTGAACCCAGGAGGTGGAGGTTGCAGTAAGTTGAGATCATGCAACTGCATTCCAGCCTGGTGACAGAGCAAGACTCTGTCTCAAAAAACAAAACAAAACACCGGGCGTGGTGGCTCAAGCCTGTAATCCCAGCACTTTGGGAGGCCGAGACAGGCGGATCACGAGGTCAGGAGATCAAGACCATCCTGGCTAACCCGGTGAAACCCCGTCTCTACTAAAAAATACAAAAAACTAGCCAGGCAAGGTGGCGGGCGCCTGTAGTCCCAGCTACTCGGGAGGTTGAGGCAGGAGAATGGTGTGAACCCAAAAGGCGGAGCTTGCAGTGAGCTGAGATCTGGCCACTGCACTCCAGTTTGGGCCACAGAGCGAGACTCCGTCTCAAAAAAACAAAACAAAAAAAACAAAACAAACAAAAACAAAACACCAAACTGTGCTCTGACCACCTGGGGCACATGTCCTCAAAACCTCCTGGGGCTATGTCAAAGGCATGCATCCTCAACCTTGACAAAATAAACTTTCTAAATTGACTGAAATCTGTCTCAGATTTTCACGGTTTGTGTAAGTCTGCCTTTCTTTGTGGTCCAGGACACAAAACCCTCCTGTGCAAATAATTCAAAATCTCCCCACACTCAGCTATCATCAGACACCTGCAAGTTGGCTCACTGCAACCTTGGCTTATCAGTACTGCACAAAGCCCTCTTCAACAGTCGTCATAAACGCTAGCCTATAAAATCTCCAACAAGCCTTTGTCACTTTGCAGTCAGCTCCTCTTCTGCTGGCTTGCCCATTGCATCCTTGCTGCACATTTTCCTACTTTCTCTAATAAATCTGCTTTTTTTTTCTTACTTTTTTTTTTTAAATGGAGTTTTGCTCGCGTCACCCAGGCTGGAGTGCAATGGTGTGATCTCACATCACTGCAACCTCCCCTTCCGGGTTCAAGCAATTCTCCTGTCTCAGCCTCCCAAGTAGCTGGGATTACAGGCATGCGCCACCACTCCTGGCTAATTTTTATGTCTTTTGGTAGAGACAGGGTTTCACCATGTTGGCCAGGCTGGTCCTCAACTCCTGACCTTGGGTAATCCACCCAACTTGCCCTCCCAAAGTGCTTGGATTGCAGGTGTGAGCCACCGTGCCTGGTCATAAATCTGCTTTTCTTTACCTACAGCTGTCTTGGTAAAATCTTTACCTCTGCACCACTGGGCCAGATACTGGTCTCTCCCCTGTGACATTTATTTACTGCTGGGTGGGATAAAGGGAAGAAGAGAGAGAATGGAGGAGGACGAAAAGCAGGGTTGGTCCAGAGAGGAGGAGGACGGGGCTGGAAGAATGTGGAGGATGGAAACGGTAGCTCCCAGCCACCAATGGGCAAAAGCTGGGCCACAATTGCCCCTTTCTGTTTTCTAACCTGACCGAAATTTCACCACCCACATCCTTTTTAGATGTAAAAGATGCAGTCCCATGGAGGAAGGGCAGAGCCAGGAGGCAGTGGAGCTGTGGGCTCAGAGCTCAGGCGTCACCTCGCCTGAGAAAGATGTTCTAGCTGAGAGGGCCTGGGCAGTGCAGGAGGGAAGCAGGGGGTAGCCTGGAGGAGTCCCACCTACCCTCGGGGGAAGGAAGACAGCATGGGGGCACACCTGGGCCTTCTGGGAGCTGTGGGCGAGAGAGAGACAGAGAGACAGAGAGAGAGAGCGAGAGCGAGAGAGAGAGAGTCCTCCAGGGCAAGGGGAGTGGGAAATGGGTCTCCCAGATGCCTGCAGGGCTGAGCAACCTGGGTCCACTGATGGGGATACAGGTAAGGGCTGCTGTCCCTCTCCCCAGGGGGAAGAGCAGACAGGAGAGAAACAGGGAGGAGGTGCATGTGAATTCCAGTGCCCAAGAACCTGGCCCTTTAAAATCCAGGGAGTCATAGGCAGGAACCTCCCCCGACACACCAAAGGCAGAGAGGGTACAAGTAAGGAGTCCCAGCAGGAAGGAAGCCCTGGCCTCCTGTCACTCAGAGCTGTCACAGGAGGGGAGGATGGAAATAAACGAACACCACACCTCTTTTTATATGAGGTTTCACATTTATTTTGATCATAAACATAGGAGCATTTCATACATAACCAGGTGTTATATGTTATTTGGCCTGAGTGTAAAGCAAAACCTAAACAAACCAACCAACACCAAAAAACCCCAACAATTTCACGTTCTCAGGAAGCTTACTTTAAAGGAATAAGCTTAAACACTGATAAGGCTGATAGGCCAGATGCATCTTCAAGGCAGGCATCTGAAGAAGGGACAAGTCTCCTGCACCGAAGGCCCAGCAAAGGCAAAGACCAGGAGGCAGCAGCACCCTGTGCCTTTCAGAAGTGCAGGGGACAACGCGTGGGACGCCAGATGGAAGTGGGAGAGGATGGAAGTGCGAAGACC
>NC_037676.1:21820719-21838666 GCF_003255815.1 Theropithecus gelada
GGGAGGCTGAGGCAGGAGAATGGCGTAAACCCGGGAGGCGGAGCTTGCAGTGAGCTGAGATCCGGCCACTGCACTCCAGCCTGGGCGACAGAGCGAGACTCCGTCTCAAAAAAAAAAAAAAAAAAAAAAAAAGATATCAGTCTTAGATTGTGCCTTCAGGCTAGCACTACAGACCCAGGATCCTGACCCAACTCCACAGATTCAGCTTCCAGGTCTACCCTAGTGCCACATCAGTCCCCATGAACTCAGGCTCCAGGTCCTTGCCTGTGGACCCAAGGATGAGGCCCATCGCAGCACCTGGCTGATATCTGCAGACCCAAGTACAAGGCCTATTCCAGTGCCAGTTCAGCCCCCATGGAGCCAGGCCTCAGGTCACCTCTCTGGATACAGGCTCTGACCACCCTTGAAACACGCCACATGGCCTGTCGAGAATCTGTGAACAGGCCGACTGATGAAGGGAGTTCCCTGACAAAGCCAGTCTGTAGATACTGCAGTTAATCCCAGATTCATCAAAGTGCACATTCGAACACATTGCCACAGGCTCCTGAGCAATCAGGGAACTGTGATGGCATCAAAGAAACAAAATGAAGCACAAGTAACCAACCTGAAACAAACAGACATTTACAACAGCCTGACAAAGAATTGAAAATACTCATCTTAAAGAAGCTCAGTCAGCTACTAGAGAATACAGATGGACAACTAAGTCATGTCAGAAAACAATACATTATCAAAATGAGTAGTTTAATATATACAGACAGCATAATAAAGAACCAAGTAGAAATTCTAAAATTAAACAGCACAATATCTGAACTAAAAAATTCCACAGAGAATGTCAACAGCAGAGTTGATTAATCAGAAGAATCAGTGAGCTTGAAAACAGAGCATTTGAAATTACTAAGTCACAAGAAGAAAAAGAAAATAAAGAATGAAAAAGAGGGAAGAAAGCCAACAGTACCAATGGTTACCATGAAGCAAAATAATACATGCATTATGGTGGTCCAAGGAGCATCAGAGAAAGAGAAAGAAACAGAAAGTGTAATTAAAGAAATAATTAAAGAAAATGTCCCAAATCTGGATGGGAATGGACATCCACATTCATGAAGCCCAAAAAATCCCAAACAGATTAAATATGAAGAGATCATCAAGACACATCACCACAGCATCTAGTGGATCCACATGTACAGTGCAAATTGAAGTTTTAAGGATTGCTTTTTAGCTATACTGTTGCACAAGAAGGATAAGCCTCCATTTGCTTTCTCTATGCCTTCTGTTAATCAGAAAAGGCCTGCTTCTCATTGTCAATGGTAAGTTTTACCCTGCGGTAAATAACCAAAGAAGCAGAGGCTGAGTTAGAGATGCTTCAGCAAAAAAAAAAAAAGGGGGCCAAAGGGGCCTTTGCTTCTGTTTCGGTAGATTTAGTAACGTAGGGGTGAGGGTATGTTTCTGTTTTTGCAGGAGATGAACAAACCATGTGGGTGCCCTCAAGATGTAAAGACCATGGAATGGGAGACTAGAGGGATCCATGGATCCCAACCATGGACCGGGTTCCCCCAGTATGAACCATGCTGAGAAACTGCTGGAGCGCCAGGGTTTTACCTTTTGTTGGGATTCAGAGGTACAATAGATGCTTAACGGACCAATGCTTTCACAAAATGGGGAAAGGACAGCCTCTTCAATAAATGGTGTTGAGAAAATAAGTTATTGACATGCAGAAGAATGAAATAACACCCTTATCTCACATCATATGTAAAAATTAACTCAAAATGGACTAAAGATTAAACATAAGGCCTGATACTGTAAAACTACTCCAAGAAAACAGGGGAAAAATCTTCAGGACGTTGATCTGCACAATGATTTCTTGGCTATGACCCCAAAAGCACAGGCAACAAAAGCAAAAATAGATGAGATTACATTAGACTAAAAAGATTCTGCACAACAAAGTAAACAATGAACAGAGTGAAGAGACAACCTACAGGTTGAGAGATCAATATCCAAAAGATCCAAGATTTTGGTTAACATCCGAAATACACAGGAACTCAGACATCTCAATAGCATGCAATCAAATAATCCAATTAAAATGGACACATAGGCAAGGAACCTGAATAGACACTTCTCAAAAGGAGACATAGAAGTGGCCAACAGATATATGAAAAAATGCTCAACATCACTAATCAGGGAAATGCAAATCAAAACTACAGTGAAATATCACTACACACCTGTAAGAATGGCTATTACCAAAAAGACAAAAGGTAACAAGCATCGATGATGATGGGGAGAAAAAGGAATGCTGGTACACTGTTGGCAGGAATGGAGATTAGTACAGCCATTATGGAAAACAGTATGGAGGTTCCTCAAAAAACAAAACATAGAACAACTATATGATCTAGCAATCCCACTATTGGGTATACATCCAAAAGAAATGACATCAGTATGTTGAAGAGGTATCTTCCCTCCCATGTGCACTGGAGCATTATTTACAATGGTTAAGACATTTAATCAACCTAAGTGTCCATCGATGATGAAAAGGTACAGAAAATGTAGTACACAGACACAATGGAATACTATTCAACTTTAACAAAGAAGGAAATTCTGTGATTTCTGACAGCACAGATGAACCTGGAGATACTATGCTAAGTGAAATAAGCCAGGCACAGAAAGACAAACACCTTATGATCTCACATATGTGGAATCTTAAAAGTTAATCTTATAGAGGTAGAGAGTAGAATGGTGATTACCAGTGCTGCAGTTGGATGGTGGGTTGGAGAGATGTTAGTAAAAGGATACAAAATTTCAGTGAGACAGGGGGAAATAAATTCAAGAGATGTATTGTGCGACATGCTCACTACAGTTATTAAAACAATGTTGGACAGTTCTTCCTTCTATTCACAGGGAATGTATTCCATGAAACAAACTGCACATACTCTACTCCCTGATACAAATCGGGATAGTATTGCATATAACTCAGGCATATATGCTTTAACTCATCTCTAGGTTACTTGTAATACCTAATATAATAAACATGCTATGTACACAAGTGCTATACTGCATTGCTTTTTATCTACTTTTATTGATGTATTATCATTTTCATTATTTTTTCCACGTTTTTGATCTGTGTTGTTTGCAACCATGAATGCAGAACCTGCAGATGAGGAGGGCAAAGAGGGCTTATCCCAGGGCTCTGTATCCATACAGCTGAAAATTGCTGAGTAGATTTTTAAGTGTTCTTACCACAAATACATGATAAGTATGTGAATTAGCTTGATTTAGCCATTCCACAATGTGTACATATTTCAAAACATCATGGTGTACCCCATAAATATATACAATGTTTATCTGTCAATTAAAAGTAAACTGATTTTTAAAAATAAAAGTGCACCTGCTGGACACTCCTCCTCGAGGCTGCGCCTCTGTTGCTGTGAGGCCACTGGCGGCGGGGGAACTTCGTCCTGCCGGGAGATGGTGGCAGAGTCAACTTGGACCTGTGGGGACAAGGCAGAGATGGGCGTGAGTGGCTTCCAGACCTCACGTCTCCCAGGCTCTGTCTCACATTGCCTTCACCCCAAGTGACAAAACCCATCAGAGCTTGGACTTCTTTCCAGCTCCAAACTTTCATTCTTTTGCATCCGTGTTTGTCCCTTGGTCTGTTAGGGCAGCTATTTTCTATAAAGAAAAACACCTCTGTATCCTTTTCTCATATTATAACATAAAATAGCTTTACCCCAGAAAATGTGAGCAGAAGAGTTATTTTTATTTTTTATTTTTTTGATAGAGTCTTGCTATGTGGCCCAGACTAGAATGCAGTGGCTAGTCACAGGTGTGATCGTGGTCCACTACAGCATGGAACTTCTGGCCTTAAGTGGTCCTCCTGCCTCAGTCTCCCAAGTAATGTGGATAACAGGAACACACCACTGTGGTTGGCAAGAAAAGATTTTATAATACAAAAGGCCGGGCGCAGTTGCTCATGCCTATAATCCCAGCACTTTGGGAGGCCGAGGGGAGCGGATCAAGAGGTCAGGATATCGAGACCATCCTGGCTAACACAGTGAAATCCCGTCTCTACTAAAAACACAAAAAATTAGCCGGGCATGGTGGTGGGCGCCTATAGTCCCAGCTACTTAGGAGGCTGAGGCAGGAGAATGGTGTGAACCCGGGAGGCAGAGCTTGCAGTAAGCCGAGATCACGCCACTGCACCTGGGCAACAGAGCAAGACTCCACCTCAAAAAAAAAAAAAAAAAAAAAGAATACAAAAAACACATGAACCCTTCAAGCAGAAATAGCATCTAATATATTTAGTTTGATCAAGTGTTTAATTTACTAGTGGGTGAATTCTGTCTCTCTTTCTCTCTCTCTCACACACACACACAAACACACACATAAAGATACAGTTTTACAAATGAGGGTTATAATATAACCTTAAAGAAAGTCAGGATATAGCATCAAACATTAAGTAATTTCTGCATTACAAAGGACTTTGACAAGCTGTTCCCACTAAATATCAAAGAGTGACACGAAAAGATGAAACAGCAATTCAGGGATTCCGGCCATGATCTGTGTGTTATAAATGACAACGAGAAGACAACTGGAGAATCAGAACAGAGTCTGCTTATTAGATAGTGGTAACGTGTTGATGTTAATTTCCTTGCTTGTAGAAAGTACACAATAAATAATTCAATAATAGCTTTCATCATGCCAACAGTTATTTTTCAATTTTTTGTGTATAGTTTTTGTAACTTTTAAGTTGGGAGTGTTTTAAAGTACAAAATTAATTTAATTGTAAACTTACATTTAATAAAATTTAATATAATCTTGCTCCTGAGCAAAAACAAAGTGGTTACAACAAAAGCTACTTATGCTGGGCTCTGTTCAACTGCCTGGATCTAAACGAGACAAAATGTAGCTTTCTTCCACATCAAAGCCTGTCTAGTAGTTGGTGACGGTGAAGCTAACGCATGTTTCCCAAATCCTTCCTTCTCGGGCTACGGTCCCTCTAGGTTCAGGCGATGTCTCTGTCTCCTTTCTCTGCTCTCACACTCTTACTTCATTTGAAGACCAACTTTGCATTTTGTCAATTCTTTTTTTTTTTTTTTTTTTGGAGACAGGGTCTCCCTCTGTCATCCAGGTTGGAGTGCAGTGGCGTAATCTCTGCTCACTACAGCCTCTGCCTCCCGGGCTCAAGTGGTCCTTCGACCTCAGTCCCCAGGTGACAGGGACCACAGACAGGAGTGTGCCCCAATGCCTGGCGAATATTTGTGTATTTTGTACAGCTGGGGTTTCATCACGTTGCCCAGGCAGGTCCAACTCCTGAGCTCAAGCGTTCTGCCTGCCTGGGCCTCCCAAAGTACTGGGATTACAGGCGCAAGCCACCACACACGGTCCGTTTTGTCAGTTCTTTTCGTGGTCTGTATTCTATTTCCTTGATTTATGTTCCTCCTTGTTACTTTGTTTGGTTTAAATTTATGCTTATATTGTATGATTGATTAATGTAGATCTTCAGGCCACACATTTCACATTTTTTTCTTTTTTTGACAGCTTTAATGAGACACAATTCATATAATTAGTAATTATGATGATTCATATAATTCACCCATTTAATGTCTACATTTCAGTAGTTTTTAATATACTCATAGCTATGCAATCATCGCTATAATCAATCTTAGAATATTTTTATCACTCCACAAAGGAACTGCATACCCTTCGGTAGTAACTCCCCATCTCCCCAACCCCCAATTCTTTAACAGAAACATTGAAAGCTGTATTATTTCACCCCGAGCACTGTTAGCGATTTCCAATCAGTTTTGATGTTATATTGTTATTATTATTTATTTTGAAATATTTTACCTTTTGAATTCTTCTCTGAACCACATATTTTTTTAGAAACGTGCTGTTCAATAACCAAATTTTAGAATTCTCTATGGATACTGTTACTGATTTCCAGTTTCATTTCCTTAAGTGTGGAGATCATATCGTGTGTTTTATAGCCCAGAACCCATCTATCTTGGTGAAAGTATCATGAGCATAGAAAGGAATGAGTGTTCAGTGGATGTTCCACTCCTGCTCTTTAAATGTCAGTTAAATCAAGGTGGTTCACAGCGTGCAGGTCGCCTGCCACTTTACTGGCGTTTTCATCTGATCGTGCTACCAAGTGCAGAGAAACAGCTGATTTAATCTCTTTTTAATTCTGTTTTTGCATCATGTGTTTTGAAGCTGTATTACTAGGCATATATAATTTGTGATTATTACACTCCTTGAAGAATTAACCTTTTTAACTACAAAGGTCCCTTTTGATCTCCCATAATATTCTGTGTCCTAAAATTGTTACAGTAGGTAGCTAGTCAGGTATGAGCAGGGCAGGAGAGGGCTCCCCGCTTCTCACACCAGCAGTGTTGGGCGACCATCAGGTGGTTGATAACTGTATCTCTAAAGTAATAACTGGTTAAAGCCGATGCCAGTAAAAGGCAATCTCCTAATACATAGAAAACACCTGAAACTGATCAGCAGCTTCCCAATGAGATTTCAGGAATGGGGAGAAGTAAGGCAAGATTCTGTAAGCATGCCAACCTATAAAACCCCGACTCAGGCGGGCCGGCTGTGTACTTAGTTTCTCAAGTCACCTGCTCGGCCATCTTCCAAGTTGTACTTTCCTTCTTTTCTTTCAATTTCTTCTTTTCCTTCCTGTTAAAGCTTTTTAATGAATTTCCACTCCTGCTCTGAAACTTGCCTCCGTCTGTCCTTCTGCCTTATGTCCCTCAGTCCAATTCTTTCTTCTCAGGAGGCGAAGAGCTGAAGGTGCTGTGGACTGGTATAGATTCGCTGCCTTCAACGTAGGGTAACTCGGATCTCGTCCACCGCTAACAAAATCAACTTCATCTGATACTGAGATAGCCACAGCAGTTTTCTTGGCCTTACACTCTGCATGGTGTATCTTTTTCCACCTATTTGCTTTCAACAGACAGCATCTGTGTCTTCCTTTTAAGTCCCATCTCGTATAGACAAGTTATAGCTAAGTCTTATTTTTTTCAGCCCTTCAAACCCTTTCTACCTTTGAACTGTAGTACCCAGTGGATTTACAGTTAGTGCAATAATTGATATCGAAATAGACCTATAAGTTTACCATTTAAACTATGATTGTCTAGTCTAATGTTTTTACTCCTTTTTCCCCTGCACATTTTAATGTTAATTACCTTTTAGAATTCCATTTTAATTGGGTACTGACTTTTTATGCAACATATTTCCATGATCTATGTGCAAGTGCTATAGGGAATACAGTATACACTCAAGCGTTCATATTCTATTGAAGGTTTTTTAAAAATAGATTTATTGAGGTATAATGGATATGAAACAAAGTGTACATTTTTGAAGCATGTAGTTTGGTAGATTGAGATGTATGTATACACTGTGGAACTACCGCCACAATAAGACGACATGTCTACAGTCCTGCAGTGTTTCTTCATATTTCAATGTAATCCTCTCTTCCGCTTTGCTCCTATGTCCCCAGCAATGCTTCTGCTTTTTGTCACAATACATTGGTTGCATTTTAATATGATGAGGAATCAAATGGTATGCATTCTGCTTGGGTTCCTTCACACGACATGATTTTCTGTGTGTGTGTGGTTTTTTGTTTTGTTTTATTTTGGTTTTTGTTTTTTTTTGAGACAGCATTTTGCTATGTTTCCTGGGCTGGTCTTGAACTCCTGGGCTCAAGTGATCCAACCACCTTGGCAGGACTACAGATGTGAGCCATAGCACCTGCCCACCACCCTGGCCCATTGACTATTATTAATTAAAGGCTATTGAAAAACAGCAGCTGCAAGAAGATCATTTTGACCTCTTTTGTGTTTCCTAAAAGCAGGAGATGAAAGTCCCCAGGGAAACATAGGACAATCTCCTTATTCTTAAGGATGAGAAGTGGGAGCCCAAGAGAATACTCTGCAGACCTTGTTAGAATAGAACCACTCATCTTTTTAGCCTCCACACATTTACTTGCTTCTTCACAAGTTACTTGGTCTAATTCAGTATATAACTGACTCTCATTGCTTCTTCTGTGCCAGGTAAAACTTGCATTAAATAAATGTGTGTGTTGACCGGGCGTGGTGGCTCATGCCTGTAATCACAACATTTTGAGAGGCCAAGGCGGGCGCATCACCTGAGCTCGAGTTCGAGACCAGCCTGGCCAACACAGTAAAACCGCATCTCTACTAAAAATACAAAGATTACCTGGGCGTGAGGGAGGGCACCTGTAATCCCAGCTACTCAGGAGGCTGAAGCAGGAGAATGGCTTGAATCTGGGAGGCAGAGGTTGCAGTGATCTGAGATTGCACCACTGCACTCCAGCATGGGCGACAGAGCAAGACTGCATCTCAAAAAGAAAGTAGTATGTGCTTTCCTCCTGTGTACCTGTCTCATGTCAACTGAATTCTCAGACTCAGCCAAAATAAAAATCCTGTCAAGGGGAGCTTAGCTTCCCTCCATGATTCTCAATGGTGACAGTAACCAGACATCATCCTCCAGGCCAAAAATATCATATCCTATGGCCTTGCACCAGCACAGCCTCCTTCCTGCATAGCCTCTCTGGAGGAGGGGGAGGCAAAGGTGGTGAGATCTCATGCCTCCCTCATGCTACCTCCTATTAGTTATATGATTCCTGGTGTCACTTCACCCACCACACCGTGGGCTCCAGGGAGCAGGATTCACATGGGGTTCGTCTGTCCTCCCTGGCTCCAGCAGACTCCAAAGACAATAAAGGGTTCACTGTCTATTTCCTGGGTGAATCACTTTCCCCCCAAGCCCATGAGGTGAACGCAGTGGCGGCCTTGGCTCACCGCCTAAGGACAGGCTCCAGGCTATGGCACAGAGAGGGGACCCCAAAGAGCCGTGTGGACTCTGCTGAGGACCCATAGGAGCTCCCAGAGGCCAAGTGCAGGACAGAGATCAGAGAAGCAGCTGCTCAAAGAACTCTAGCCCTGCAGAGGCCCAAATATGGCTGCCATTATACACAAGGTGAGGCCAAAACTGCTGGAGACATTGCTCCTGAATCTCATTTTGCCACTTGTAAGACAGGGAAAACGATCCACCCTCATCTCCCCGGGTTGTTAGGAAAATCCACTACCTGAAGATGTGCAGTTGCTGGCTGGGAGCAGGACACCAGCTGCCCAACAGCACAGGCTGAGGGCATGGCACTGCCCCCACTGTCCCCATCCCCAACCTGGAAGTTAGAGCCTCGCTGCCCCGCCACTCCCGGATACAGGACAGAGGACCGGAACCGGGACCGTGGCCTCTCAGTAGGGGCTGAATGAGCAGCCTCTGCAGCCACATGGTAGGAGACCTTTCCCGCTCACTCTTCGAACTCCAACCCGGGCCGGGCGCCCACCAGAAGGACAACTGGAAGCGTGGCAGGTAAACCAGGCTGTGGCCCTGCAGTGCCATCGCTATCCTCACTTGAACTCTGGCTCCTCTGTTCCTTGATGGCCCCTCCGCATGGTGCTCCACTGCAGTCTTAAAAAGTTTCTGCCCTAAGCTCAGGGAGCCGGTACTGAGGTGCAGGTAGGAGCAGGTGCAGCCTCTGCTGGGTGGAGGACATATGCCCTGGGGATCCAGAGTCCTGAGTGACTGACACCAGCCCTGAGGATGTGATTTGTCCTCCCACACCTGCTAACACAGCCCTCTGAGGTTTACACAGGGCTGCTGAAGATCTTTATCTCCTCTTCACTTTACTGGCAGGAGCTGGGGCCTCACCAGTGTCACAGAGCTGGAGGGGAAGCACAGCAGGGCCCAGGTGATCCCAGTCTCCAATCTCAGGAGTCCTTGAGAGCCTCAGAGTCTGAGATTCTGAGCTGTTGGAACTTGTCACTTCCTCCTTTGATGAAGAGAGGGATGGCGTGGAAGGACCTGACACAGAGATTGGACTAGCCCAACATTAACAGAGCCAGGACCTCAGGTCAGGAACTGAGCTCAGCTCCAGGCTCATCTGATATCCTCCTGACAGCCTGAGGATGGAGGCCTTATCTCCAGTCAGAGGCATGGCAGCTGGCAGGGACTGGCCCCAGCTGACCACGGTTTTCCAAGTGCACAGCTGGGAATTTGGTCTTCCCTGCTGCCTTCCCCTGCTGTCTCATCTGGATCCCCCGATCATCTACTCCCAGTACCAAAAACTCCTGTATCCTTGAAAATTCCTAATACCATGAAGGAGCGAAAATGCATAACAATGTGATGAATCACGTTTTACCTCCTAGACTAGCAACGAATGAAAGCTAAGTGTAGCAAGGGTGTAGGGGCACAGGCACATTTGTGGACCAGGTGTGACCGTAAGCTGGGTTCAGTGGTTTTTTGGAGGAAAATTCGTGAACATTTAAAGAAACTTCTGAAGTGATTTATCCCGCAGAAGGAGAAGTAGAATTCAACTTGTAAGGAATTGCCCAATAAGCTGGTGCACATGGATATGTGGACACATGATACATACAAGGGTATTTAGTATAATGCTGTTGGAATTAGCAAAGGCAAAGTCAGGATGGGATCTAACCAACTTCCCCTAGGCAGCAACAGTGAATTAACCTGTGGCTTAGCCATGCAGTAAAATACAATACCCTTGTTTAAAGGAAGATCAATCTGAATGTACTGCCATAAAACATCTAATGTGATCTGTGTTAGCTTCAAAATTTTAAAAAGCGATTGTGCATTGAAATGTATCTAATAAGGCAAGACTGATGGAGGGATCAAAGGCTCCTTTGGGATGTATAGAGTTCACATTCCCAAAACTGTGAAATTCATGTTGCTGGCCTTGTCTACACTGGTCATCCACACATTCTCTCTTCAGGGCCACTGTCCTGACACAGCCATTCTTCTAGCTGCCTCAGGTAGGTCCACTCACTATAAACTACTGTAGAAGTCAGCTGTGTTATTTTTGAGAGGTGAAAATGTTACCGCTTTTTGAATTTAGTATGAATTTGTTGAAAGAAAACATGCAAACTCTCACGGTTCCTATAACCTTGTTTTGTCCTCCCTCTTTTTTGGTATTATAGAAGGAGCCTTAGCTCTCTTGGGAGAAACGTCAATCAGTCTGAGAAAGTCCTGGCGGTCTGCACATTTTATTTATAATATGTCCTTATTGCGCACCCCACCACCAATCTCAGTTTCCAAAGCCAACTAACAACGAGAACTTTACACCTTTCATGCTGAAGGAAGGGGCCAGCCTGTGGTCCTGCCCGTGGGATGCAGAGGGGACACACGGGTGACAGTGGAAGACACTGACTGCAAGCACCTTGGTTAACCGCTTCCTGCCACTCTCAGGGCAGAGGAAGTGAACGTTGCAAAAAAAGCATTGGAAAGCTTTTTCACTCCCTGTTTGTTAAACCGATCTCCAAGGAACACGTTTAACAATGTAAACATAGAGTTACCTTTTCTTTTTTTTTTTTTTTGGATAGTCTTGCCCTGTCGCCCAGGCTGGAGTGTATTGGTGCAATCTCGGCTCACTGCAACCTCTGCCGCCCGGGTTCAAGCAATTCTCCTGCCTAAGCCTCCCGAGTAGCTGGAACCACAGGCGCACGCCGCCATGCCCGGCTAGTGTGTGTGTGTGTGTGTGTGTGTGTGTGTGTGTGTGTGAGTGAGAGATGGAGTCTCGCTCTTGTCCTCCCGGCTAATTTGTGTGAGAGAGAGAGAAAGAGTGTGTGTGTGTGTGTGTGTGTGTGTGTGAGAGAGAGAGAGAGATGGAGTCTCGCTTTTGTCCTCCTGGCTAATTTGTGTGTGAGAGTGTGTGTGTGTGTGTGTGTGTGAGAGAGAGAGAGATGGAGTCTCGCTTTTGTCCTCCTGGCTAATTTGTGTGAGAGTGTGTGTGTGTGTGAGAGAGAGATGGAGTCTCGCTTTTGTCCTCCTGGCTAATTTGTGTGAGAGTGTGTTTGTGTGTGTGTGTGTGAGATGGAGTCTCGCTCTTGTCCTCCCGGCTAATTTGTGTGAGTGAGTGTGTGTGTGTGTGTGTGTGACGGAGTCTCTCTTTTCTCCCCCATGCTGGAGTGCGATGGCGCGATCTCGGCTCACTGCAACCTTCGCTTCCCGGGGTCAAGCGATTCTCCTGCCTGTCGCTTCCTGGGTTCAAGCGATTCTCCTGCCTCAGCCTCCTGAGTAACTGGGATTACAAGCTGCTGCCACCACGTCCGGCTAATTTGTATTTTTAGTAAACAGGGGGTTTCACCATGTTAGCCAGGCGGGTCTCCAACTCCTGACCTCAGGTGATCTGCCCGCCTCGGTCTCCCAAAGTGCTGGGATTCCAGGCGTGAGCCACTGCGCCTGGCCTGGGTTAACGTTATTAACTAACTAACTAACTAACTAACTAACTAACTAACTAACTAACGAAAGAGGCAACCGCGCTGTGGCTTCCTGAGATTCATTCCGGAGTTTCCATCTTGACTCCCTCCCTCCGTTGATTCTGGAACTTACTCCGGGACAGCTCAGTGCGGTCCTCGCCTCACGGGACAGCTAGGGGGAGCGCGCGCTCTGCTCCCTCGCGGCCGGGTCGCTCCTGCCCAGCCAGGGGACCCCAATCTTCCCGACTCCGATGACTGGATAGTCCTGCCCCGGCACGCCCTGCCCCAGGCGACCCGGGCCTAGCGTCCCCGCCGTGTCCCCCTCTCTCTCTGCCCATTCCCGGCGCCAGGTGCGCTCTTCCCCAGCCAGGGACCGCGGCGGGTACTCACCAGCAGCGGAATCACGATGATGACGAAAACAAACGTAAGGGTCTTGCGGCCAGCAGCCATGGTGTGGTTCCCGACGCCGTCCTGGCTCCTAGAGAGCGCCCTGCTCGAGCGCTCGAGGCGGTCGGGGCGCTCTGTCCGCAAAGTCCTATGAGAAGGGAGGTGGGTGGAGGCTTTTCGTCCCCCTGAAGTTTGGGTAAAAAGCGCCAAACTCAATCAGAAACCGTCCGGAAACGGTCCCCGTAGCCCATGCGCCTGGAAAAGTTTCCGCAGCTACACTGCCAGAATTGGCGCGCGCCTCCACTTTTATACCCTGGAGGAAAAGGCGTGGTCACTTGTTCTCCCTTCCCGCAGTCACTTCCAGGCACTCAGAAAAGGGGCACGGCCTTCCCCAGTACCTCGGGGAGGGCCCAGGTTGTGTGCGTGGGTGCATGGACGGAGAGGAACTACTTCTTGCCGGCAGTGGTGACCCAGGCCTGTGGTTTGATTCCGGGTCCTGTCCAGGCTGTGGCAAGCAGAAGGGGCAGGAGCTGAGGCGCTTCCCACTGCGCTGCTGTAGTCGGGGTAGTGAGGTTCAAAGGCGGCACTGGAGGCCTGTCCTGAGCCTGCTCCCTCCCCGGGACGCCTGTCTCTCCTCTTGTTAAACCCTGAACTACTTCCTAGCTTAAGGACTTAAGTCCACTCTTAGCTTCTGCTCCCACTCCCTCCCCCAACAGCGGCCTCACTGACCACTGCTCTGATGCCACTGCCTCCAGCCCCCTTGCAGCTGTGACTCAGCACCAAGCTTCTCTGGCAGGGGCTTGGCACCCCTCAGTAGCGGGTGCCTGGCACCAAGGAGGGACCCAGTGAGCGCATGAGTGGACAGAATGAAGGATGCAGAGGCCATGACGGGCACGTGCAGAGGCTGAGGAGTAGGTAGGAGGGAGAGGAAAGCCAGGGGCATCCCCAGCCACAGCCTGGCACCCTTTGCATGGTCAAGGCACAAACACTCCCTGACCAGCCTTCAGGGCTCTAGTACTGAGGCCCCATGGGGACAGGGGAGTCAGGGGAATGGCTTCCAAAGCATTTCCCCAAGTCTAGTTTCTACCCAGGTCCAGCTGTCTGACCTTGGGCTACTTACCTCCCCATCGAGTTAAGCACACTGCCGCTGTGAGGACAGACCCAATGTGTGGTATTGAAGGGTGCCAGCTGGTGAGCCTAGGCAATCAGGTCAATGGCACGACTCCTAGACCCTTGGGGTCAGTCGGCTCCTGACCCCTCACATGGTGGATAGAAGAGGATAGCACTATAGAAACTAAGGTTTTATGGCTCATGAGAAACCTGGGAATGAAATGTCATCCTCTCCACAGGCTTGGATTTGAGCGATGGAGCACCCTGAGCACCTGCCAGGCCCCAGGCCCTGAGTTAGGATCAGAAATGTGTGCCAGGTCTCCGTAGCACTGAGGAGTTTGTGGGGTCAGGAATGTGTGCTGGGTGCAGATCCAGGCAGGGAGTGAGAAGACAGGGACTTCAGGAAGACTGACAGCATTAATGCAGAGCCACCAAAGCCTGCAGGAAGCTCTTTAGAGCACCTCAGGCCCCTTGGCCCTGGAGGCTGGCCCACACAGTGTAGACTAGAAACCAGATTGCGGGTAACGACGCATTCTCTGTGCCCTATGTGGGACACTGACTAGGGCTAATGGCAAAAGGCTGTGAGCACCTCCCGGGAACTGGGCCTTTAGACTATAAAGTTTCCATTTAAGAGGGACTTACTAGCTTGCGATGGAACACTAACTGAAGCTCCCCCTGTGACTGAAAGACATAAAATAATCTTGAAACCTGAAAAACTCGTGATGTCTTCAGTGATCTTGGAAAAGCTGTAACGGGGAGGGCAGTCCCAAAAGAGTTCTATTACAAAATGGAAATCGTTTGTATGGGATCCTGGTGCCTGAGGAAGGCAAAGAGGAGACACTCATGAGCAGGGAGCCTCTGTTCCTCTCAGACTGACTCTAGAACTGGGTGAGGAGCTGCTGGATTCTAGGGTCACCTGGACACTTCCCTATACACAGCTCTTTACTGACTGACCAAGAGCTACTTAGTTTGTATACCGTTGTTCCTAGGTGAATAGAGCAACAAGAGCGAGACTCTGTCTCCAAAAACAACAATAACAACAACAACAAAAACAAAGTATAAAACCAAACTGTGCTCTGACCACCTTGGGCCATGTCATCAAAAGCTCCTGTGGCTATGTCATGGGTGCGCATCTTCAACCTGTCTCCGATTTTCATGGTTTACATAAGTCTGCCTTTCTTCATGGTCCAGGATACAGAGCCCTCCTGTGCAAATAACTCACAATCTTCCCACACTCAGCTATCATCAGACACCTGCAGGTTGGCTCACTGCAACCTTGGCTTATCAGTACTGCACAAAGCCCTCTTCAACAGTCGTCATAAATGCTAGCCTATAAAATCTCCAACAAGCCTTTGTCACTTTGCAGTCAGCTCCTCTTCTGCGGGCTTGCCCATTGCCTCCTTGCTACACGTTTTCCTACTTTCTCTAATAAATCTACTTTATTTACTTATTTATTTATTTATTTATTTATTTATTTATTTAGAGATGGAGCTTCACTCTTGCTGCCCAGGCTAGAGTGCAATGGTGCGATCTCGGCTCACTGCAACCTCCACCTCCAGGGTTCAAGCAAGTCTCCTGTCTCAGCCTCCCGAGTAGCTGGGATTACAGGCATGCGCCAACAAGCTCGGCTAATTTTTGTATTTTTTAGTAGAGACAGGGTTTCACCATGTTGGCCAGGCTCTTCTTGAACTCCTGACCTCAGGTAATCCACCCGCCTTGGCCGCCCAAAGTGCAGGGATTACAGGCATGAGTCACTGCACCTGGCCATAAATCTGCTTTTCTTTACCTACAACTGTTTTGGAAAAATCTTTTATTATTATTATTATAATAATACTTTAAGTTCTAGGGTACATGTGCACAATGTGCAGGCTTGTTACATAGGTATACATGTGCCATGTTGGTGTGCTGCACCCTTCAACTCGTCATTTACATTAGGTATTTCTCCTAATGCGATCCCTCCCCCCGACCCCCACCCCATGACAGGCCCCGATGTGTGACGTTCCCCTCCCTGTGTCCGTGTGTTCTCATTGTTCAACTCTCACTTATGAGAGAGAGCATGCGGTGTTTGGTTTTCTGTTCTTGTGATAGTTTGCTGAGAATGATGGTTTCCAGCTTCATCCATGTCCCTGCAAAGGACATGAACTCATCCTTTTTTTGGCTGCATAGTATTCCATGGTGTATATGTGCCACATTTTCTTTATCCAGTCTATTATTGATGGACATTTGGGTTGCTTCCAAGTCTTTGCTATTGTGAATAGTGCCACAGTAAACATACGTGTGCATGTGTCTTTATAGTAGCCTGATTTATAATCCACTGGGTAAAGTAATGGGATTGCTGGGTCAAATGGTATTTCTAGTTCTAGATCCTTGAAGAATCACCACACTGTCTTCGTGCCACTGGCCCAGAAAACCTGTCTCTCCCCTGTGACACTTACTTATGCTGGGTAAGATAAAGGGAAGAAGAGGGAGAATGGAGCAGGAGGAAAAGCAGAGTTGGTCCAGAGAGGAGGAGGGTGGGACTGGAGGAATGTAGCCCCCAACCCCCATGGGGCAAAAGCTGGGCCAAAATTGCCCCTTTCTGTTTTCTGTTCTTTTTTTTGGGATGAAGTCTCGCTCTGTCTCCCAGGCTGGAGTGCAGAGGCGCCATCCCGGCTCACTGCAAGCTCCGCCTTCTGGGTTCACACCATTCTCCTGCCTCAGCCTCCGGAGTAGCTGGGACTACAGGCGCCTGCCACCACGCCTGGCTAATTTT
Source organism: Theropithecus gelada (assembly GCF_003255815.1). Taxonomy (NCBI): domain Eukaryota; kingdom Metazoa; phylum Chordata; class Mammalia; order Primates; family Cercopithecidae; genus Theropithecus; species Theropithecus gelada. Next base: position 21,837,262 of record NC_037676.1, read on the forward strand.
TTGTATTTTTAGTAGAGATGGTGTTTCACCGCGTTAGCCAGGAGGGTTCGATCTCCTGACCTCGTCATGTGCCCACCTCGGCCTCCCAACATGCTGTTTTCTAACCCTGACCCAAATTTCACCGCCCACATCCTTTTTAGGTGTAAAAGATGCAGTCCCATGGAGGAGGGGCAGAGCCAGGAGGCAGTGGGGCTGTGGGTTCAAAGCTCAGGAGTCGCCTGGCCTGAAAAAGTTGTTCTAGCTGAGAGGAACTGGCCCTGGGGTGGACTCCAGGAAAACCCTGGTTAGGTCTGGGATAGAGCAAACTTGAAACAAAGACCACTTCTGCCACGGCTGCGTGGCGCCAAGACCTGGAGATCAGGGGTTAAATCCTCGAGAGAGAGCAGGCCATGGCAACACAAGCAGCTCCAACCCTGGGGAAGCCATGTTGTCCCGGTCCAGGTCTCCAGGGCTGTGGCCGCCTCCCCGCCACAGCCTCCAGAGCAGCTGGCAGGCAAGCTCCGGCGTGTGCTGCCCTCTACAGGCTGCTCAGCCTCCATGCAGCTCACCCAGCCCAGGGCTCCAAGTGAGGCCATGGGCAGCGCAGGAGGGAAGCAGTGAGTAGCCCGGAGCAGCCCCACCTCCCCTCTGGGGAAGGCAGACAGCATGGGGGCATGCCTGGGCCTCCCGTGAGCTGTGGGTGAGAGGGAGAGCGGGTCCTCCAGGGTAAGGGGAGCGGGAAATGGGTCTCCCAAGTGCCTGTAGGGCTGAGCAACCTGGGTCCACTGATGGGGATGCAGGCAAGGGCTGCTGTCCCTCTCTCCAGAGGGAGGGGCAGACAGGAGAGAAACAAGGAGGAGGTGCGTGCGAATTCCAGTGCCCAAGAACCTGGCCCTTTAAAATCTAGGGAGTTATAGGCAGGAACCTCGACCCCTCCCCACCTCCAGCCCCCCGACCTCCCACCCCACCCCCAGGCGGGCCAAACCCAAAGGCAGAGAAGGGACAAGGAAGGAATCCCAGCAGGAAGGAAGCCCTGGCCTCCTGTCAATCAGAGCTGCGTCACAGGAGGAGGGGAGGATGGAAATAAATGAACACCACACCTCTTTTTCTATGAGGTTTCACATTTATTTTGATCATAAACATATGAGCATTTCATACATAACCAGGTGTTACGTGCTATTTGACCTCGGTATGAAGCAAAACCTAAACAAATATCCAACCCCCCAAAACCCCAACAACTTCACGTTCTCAGGAAGCTTACTTTAAAGGAATAAGTTTAAACACTGATAAGGCTGATAGGCCAGATACATCTTCAAGGAAGGCCTCTGAGGAAGGGACAAGAGAGCTGGGTCTGGACTGGCTCCCTCTGAGCTTTGAGGCTGAGTGTCCTGCACCGAAGGCCCAGCAAAGGCAAAGACCAGGAGGC
>NC_037676.1:21853554-21876441 GCF_003255815.1 Theropithecus gelada
AACAATAAAATAAAATAACAAAATAAAATCCAACCTCGTCTACATGTGATCTGCCCATGCTGGTCCACCTGACCTGTTTGCTGTCCACTCACTATGGTGGCCCTGTCTTTGCTCAGTATCCCCCAGCCCCTGCACCCTGCGGCTCTCATTCCCAGGGAGGCTGCTCAGGAGCACTATTTCTGGCTCTCTGCACAACTATCCCTGTCCAACTTTGGATACTGGCCAAAATCACCATCCTCGAGAGGCCCCACCAACCTCGTCTCCGTCTCACTCATCACTTAATTATTCTTCATGGTTCCTATCAGGAATTTCTGACTGTTATTTTGATCTGTGTATCTTAATACTATCCCAGAGAAAAGGTTCCATGAGGGCAGGGCCTCTTATAATTATCCCCATTAGCATGGTGCCTGACTGACAGAAATCATCCAACGTATCCCTATGGAATAAAGAACCATGAAGTGTAGGAAACAGAAGTCTAGAAGCACAGAGAGATAAGGGCAGGATAAGCTAAGATATCAGTCTTAGCTTGCGCCTTCGGGCTAGCACTACAGACCCAGAATCCTGACCCAACTCCACAGATTCAGCTTCCAGGTCTGCCCTAGTCCTGGTCAGTCCCCATGAACTCAGACTCCAGGTCCTTCCCTGTGGACCCAAGGATGAGGCCCATCACAGCACCTGGCTGACATCTGCAGACCCAAGTACAAGGCCTACTCCAGTGCCAGTTCAGCCCCCATGGAACCAGGCCTCAGGTCACCTCTCTGGACACAGGCTCTGACCACCCTTGAACGACACCACATGGCCTGCCCAGAATCTGTGTACAGGCTGATTGGTGAAGGGTGTTCCCTGACAAAGCCAGTCTGTAAATACTGGAATAAGTCCCTGCTTCTTCAAAGAGCACATTCCCACACATTGCCTCAGGCTCATGAGCAATCAGGGAATCATGACAGCACCAAGGAAACAAAATGAAGCACAAGTAACCAACCCGAAACAAACAGACATTTACAACAGCCTGACAAAGAATTGAAAATACTCATCTTAAAGAAGCTCAGTCAGCTACTAGAGAATACAGATAGACAACTAAGTCATGTCAGAAAAACAATACATGAACAAAATGAGTGGTTTAATATATACAGACAACATAAAGAACCAAGCAGAAATTCTAAAATTAAACACCACAATATCTGAACTAAAAAATTCCAGAGAATGTCAACAGCAGAGTTGACTAATTGGAAGAAAGACTCAGTGAGCTTGAAAACAGATTGTTTGAAATTACCAAGTCACAGAAAGAAAAAAAAAATAAAAGAATGAAAAAGAGGGAAGAAAGCCAACAGTACCAACGGTTACCGTGAATAAAAACAATACATGCATTATGGTAGTCCAAGGAGCATCAGAGAAAGTGAAAGGAACAGAACGTGTAATTAAAGAAATAATTAAAGGAAATGTCCCAAATCAGGATGGAAATGGATATCCACATTCATGAAGCCCAAAAAACCCCAAACAGATTAAACATGAAGAGATCTTCACCAAGACATATCTTAAACAAATTCCAAAAATCAAAGGCAAACAGAATTTTGAAACCAGCAAGAGAAAAGCAATGTACACAAAGGAAACCTTATACAACTATTGAAGGCTTCTCAGCAGAAAACCCACAGGCCAGGAGAGAGTAGAATTACACAAAGTATAGAAAGGAAAAAACCCTTGCCAACCAAGAATACTGTACCTGGCAAGCCTGTCCTTTAGAAATGAAGAGCAGTAAAGGCTTTATCAGACAAAAAAACAAACAAACAAACAAACAAACAAAAAACCATTGGAGTTCATCTTTAGCATTTCTTGCCTTACACGAAATACATAAATTCTTGCCTTACAAGAAATGCTGAAGAGAGCTATTCAATCTGAAAGAACAGAACACTAACTGGATACACCAAACTATGTGAAAATATGAAACTAGAAAATATGAAATTCAGAATATTCTAATACAATCATAATAGTGTACAAATTACTTGTATCATTAGTATAAAAGTTAAAAGACAAAAGTATTTTTTAAAATGATAGTTAATACAATTTGTTAAGGAATATACAACATAAAAAGATGTAAATAATGACATCAAAAACATAAGACAGGGAAAGAAAAAGTGTCAAGTTTTTTTATGAGACCAAAGATAAATTGTTATCAGTATAAAATAAAGTTAGACATGAACTCAACTTACAAATTCAATAGTGTTTTTATACACTAACAAGAAACTATCTGAAAAATCCCATTTATAATAGCCACAAAAAATGCTTAGGAATAAATTCAACCAAGGTGGTAGCTGTATTTTTTTCTAATTTGGTCTTGAGGTTTCTCTCTGTAGAGTGGCTATAAATTCTAGCCTTACCTTGGAGGGGGGATCCAGGAGATTTCATCACGGATGTTCACAGAAAACTTATTTATCCTGGTGGACCGTCTAATGCCTATTTAGGTGTTCATCTTGTGGGTGTCCCTTCCACAAGACAATTACTTTTACTAGCAGAAGACCTTATGGTTCTTGTCTGACCTAAGTCCAGTTTTAAGTTATCTCTACTCTTTAGGAGATAGCGACTCTTTAAGAGAGCCAAGATGGAGAAAGATGTTAGGTTCAGATGTGTCAGTTAGGGAAAACACAGAGGAAGCAACACAACAAAACACAGGAAACCCAGAAGTACTGTATTACTTATAGACTCCAGAGAGAAGAGGACAGCACACTTTGTAGCACTTATGGGAAGTGGGGAGCCATCCAGTCCAAGGACACAACCTGGTGTGTGGGGAGCAAGAGACAGAGAAAGAGGACCCATGGGACTACATCTTTATAAAGATCCACGGGCATTATACCCTAGGCTTTCCCACAGGGATTGTGGAAGACAACACCTGCAAAGAAGGTTCACACTGCTCTGGTGTGAACCATTGGGTTTTATTGTAGTCAGCTGCTGTGGGATGTGTTGGATTTGGGGTCAGGGAGATGAAGAACAAATGTGCTAGATCAAAAACAATTGAAGAGGGAAAGGAATTATTAATTGGGCAAAAGATGCTGTGGTATGATTGGGTTTTAAACAACTTATATGGGGCCTAAAAATGGATGTCAAGGCAGCAACTCTTTTAAATAAATTTATGACAGAGGTGAAAGATCTGAAAACTGTAAAATATTGATGAAAGACATGGAAAGTAACAAAAATAAACGGAAAGACAGTACACATTCATGGATTAGAAAACTCAATATTGCTTAATTGTCCATATGACCCAAAGTGACCTACAGATTTAATGCAATGCCTATTAAAATTCCAATGACTTTTTTACCAAAATAGAGAAAACAATTCTAAAATGTGTACGGGACCACAAAAGACCTCAAATAACCAAAGTGATCTTAAGCAAAACAAACAAAAAGAACAAAGATGGAGGCATCATACTGATTTTAAAATATATTACAAAGGTATAGTAATCAAAACTGAATAGTAATGGCATAAACGAAGATAAAACTGATGGAATGAAATAGTGAACCCAGACATAAATCAATGTATTTACAGTCAACTGATTGTGACAAAGATACCAAGAACACAAAATGGGGAAAGGACAGCCTCTTCAATAAATGGTGTTGAGGAAAGTAGATATTGACATGCAGAAGAATGAAATAAGATCCTTATCTCACATCATATGTAAAAATCAACTCAACATGGACTAAAGATTAAACCTAAGCCCTGAAATTGTAAAACTACTACAAGAAAACATAGGGGAAAATCTTCACAACGTTGGTGTGGGCAATGATTTCTTGGCTATGACCCCAAACACACAGGCAACAAAAGCAAAAATAGACAGATGAGATTATATCAGACTAGAAAGGTTTTGCACAACAAAGGAAACAATGAACAGAGTGAAGAGACAACCTACAGGATGAGAGATGGATATCCAAAAGATCCAAGATTTTGGTTAATATCCAAAATACACAGAACTCAAGCATCTCAATAGCATGCAATCAAATCATCCAGTTAAAATGGATGCGTGGGCAAGGGACCTGAATAGACACTTCTCAAAAGAAGACACAGATGTGGCCAACAGGTATATGAAAAAAATGCTCAACATCACTAATCAGGGAAATGCAAATCAAAACCACAATGAAATATCACTTTACACCTGTAAAAATGGCTATTATCCAAAAGACAAAAGATAACAAGTGTTGATGACGATGGGGAGAAAAAGGAATGCTGGTACACTGTTGGTGGGAATGGAAATTAGTACATCCATTGTGGAAAATAGTATGGAAGTTCCTCAAAAAACAAAAAAATAGAACAACTATATGATCTAGTAATGCCACTATTGGGTATACATCCAAAGGAAATGACATCAGTATGTTGAAGAGATATCTTCCCTCCCATGTGCACTGGAGTATTATTTACAATGGTCAAGATATTTAATCAACCTAAGTGTCCATCAATGATGAAAAGGTACAGAAAATGTAGTACACAGACACAATGGAATACTATTCAACTTTAACAAAGAAGGAAATTCTGTGATTTCTGACAGCATAGATGAACCTGGAGATACTATGATAAGTGAAATAAGCCAGGCACAGAAAGACAAACACCCTATGATCTCACATATGTGGAATCTTAAAAGTTAATCTCATAGAGGTAGAGAGTAGAATGGTGATTACCAGGGTTGCATTTGGATGGTGGGTTGGAGATCTGTTGGTCAAAGGACACAAAATTTCAGTGAGATAGGGGGAAATAAATTCAAGAGATGTATTGTGTGACATGTTGACTACAGTTACTAAAACGATGTGTTGTACAGTCCTGCCTTCTATTCACAGGGAATATATTCCATGGAACAAAGTCTGCACTTACTCAAGTTCCTGATATAAATTGGGATAGTATTGCATATACCCCAGGCACATATGCTTTAAATCATTTCAAGATTACTTGTAATACCCAATGCAATAGACATGCTATGTAAATAAGTGCTATACTGCATTGCTTTTTATCTACTTTTATTGTCGTGTTATCATTTCCATTATTTTTTCCACATATTTTTGATCTGTGTTGGTTGCAGCCACGAATGCGAAACCCACAGATGAGGATGGCTACAGAACCCACAGATGAGGAGGGCAAAGAGGGCTTATCCCAGGGCTCTGTATCGGTACAGCTGAAAATTGCTGAGTAGATTTTTAAGTGTTCTTACCACAAATACACGATAAGTATGTGAATTAGCTTGATTTAGCCATTCCACAATGCATACATATTTCAAAACATCATGGTGTACCCCATAAATATATACAATGTTTATATGTCAATTAAAAATAAACTGATTTTTAAAAATAAGAGTGTACCCGCTGGACACTCCTCCTCGAGGCTGCGCCTCTGTTGCTTTGAGGCCACTGGCGGCGGGGGAACTTCATCCTTCCGGGAGACGGTGGCAGAGTCAACTTGGACCTGTGGGGACAAGGCAGAGATGGGCGTGAGTGGTTTCCAGACCTTACCTCTCCCAGGCTCCATCTCATATTCCCTTCACCCCAAGTGACAAAACTCATCAGAGCTTGGACTTCTTTCCAGCTCCAAACTTTCATTCTTTTGCATCCGTGTTTGTTCCTTGGCCTGTTAGGGCAGCTATTTTCTATAAAGAAAAACACATCTGTGTCCTTTTCTCATATTATAACATAAAATATCTTTACCACAGAAAATGTGAGCAGAAGAGTTATTTTTATTTTTTATTTTTTTGATAAGAGTCTTGCTATGTTGCCCAGGCTAGAATGCAGTGGCTAGTCACAGATGTGATCATAGTCCACTACAGCCTGGAACTTCTGGCCTCAAGTGATCCTCCTGCCTCAGTCTCCCAAGTAATGTGGATAACAGGAACACACCATGGTGGTTGGCAAGAAAAGATTTTATAAGAATATAAAAGGCCAGGTGCGGTGGTTCACGCCTGTAATCACAGCACTTTGGGAGGCTGTGGGGGGCGGATCGCAAGGTCAGGAGATCGAGACCATCCTAGCTAACACAGTGAAACCCCATCTCTATTAAAAATACAAAAAATGGCCGGGCGCGGTGGCTCAAGCCTGTAATCCCAGCACTTTGGGAGGCCGAGATGGGCGGATCACGAGGTCAGGAGATCGAGACCATCCTGGCTAACCCGGTGAAACCCCGTCTCTACTAAAAATACAAGAAAATTAGCCGGGTGACGTGGCGGGCACCTGTAGTCCCAGCTACTTGGGAGGCTGAGGCAGGAGAATGGCGTGAAACCGGCAGGGCGGAGCTTGCAGTGAGCCGAGATCGCGCCACTGCACTCCAGCCTGGGGCACAGCAAGACTCCGTCTCAAAAAAAAAAAAAAAAAAATACAAAAAATTAGCCGGATGTGGTGGCGGGTGCCTGTAGTCCCAGCTACTTGGGATGCCTCAGCATCCTCCAGAATCTGGGAGGCAGAGGTTGCTCTGACCCCAGATCACGCCACTGCACTCTAGCCTGGGCAACAGAGTGAGACTCCGTCTCAAAAACAAACAGAATACAAAAAACACATATAACCCCTTCAAGCCGAAATAGCATCTAACATATTTAGTTTGACCAAGTGTTTAATTGACCTAGTGGGTGAATTCTGTCTCTCTCTCTCTCTGCCACACACACACACACACACACACACACACATAAAAAGATACACAGTCTTATAAATGAGGGTTATAATATAACCTTAAAGAAAGTCAGGATATAGCATCAAACATTAAGTAATTTCTACTTTACAAGGGACTTTGACAAGCTGTTCCCAGTAAATATCAAAGAATTACAGAAAAAGATGAAACAGCAATTCAGGGATTCTGGCCATGATCTGTGTGTTATAAATGACAACGAGAAGACAACTGGAGAATCAGAACAGAGTCTGCTTATTAGATAGTGGTAACGTGTTGATGTTAATTTCCTTGCTTTTAGAAAGTATACACTAAATAATTCAATAATAGCTTTCATCATGCCAACAGCTATTTTTCAAATTTTTGTGTATAGTTTTTGTAAATTTTAAGTTGGGAGTGTTTTAAAGTGCAAAATTAATTTAATTGTAGACTTACATTTAATTAAATTTAATATAATCTTACTCCTGAGTAAAAACAAAGTGGTAACAATAAAAGCTACTTATGCTGGGCTCTGTTCAACTGCCTGGATCTAAACAAGACAAAATGTAGCTTTCTTCCACATCAAAGCCTGTCTAGTAGTTGGTGACAGCGAAGCTAAGGCATGTTTCTCAAATCCTTCCTTCTCGGGCTGCCGTCCCTCTAGGTTCAGACGATGTCTCTGTCTCCTTTCTCTGCTCTTACACTCTTACTCCTTCTGAAGACTAACTTTTTATTTTGTCAATTCTTTTTTTTTTGGAGACAGGGTCTCTCTCTGTCATCCAGGTTGGAGTGCAGTCTCTGCTCACTACAACCTCTGCCTCCCGCGCTCAAGTGGTCCTTCGACTGCAGTCCCCAGGTGACAGGGACCACAGACAGGAGTGTGCCCCAACGTCTGGCGAATATTTGTGTATTTTGTACAGCTGGGGTTTCACCACGTTGCCCAGGCTGGTCCAACTCCTGAGCTCAAGCGTTCTGCCTGCCTGGGCCTCCCAAAGTACTGGGATTACAGGCGCAAGCCACCACACACGGTCCGTTTTGTCAGTTCTTTTTGTGGTCTGTATTCTATTTCCTTGATTTATGTTCCGCCTTGTTACTTTGTTTGGTTTAAATTTATGCTTATATTTTATGATTGATTAATGTAGATCTGCAGGCCATACATTTCACATTTTTGACAGCTTTAATGAGACACAATTCACATAATTAGTAATTATGATGATTCATATAATTCACCCATTTAACGTCTACATTTCAGTAGTTTTTAATATACTCATAGCTATGCAATCATCGCTATAATCAATCTTAGAATATTTTTATCACTCCACAAAGGAACTGCATACCCTTCGATAGTAACTCCCCATCTCCCCAACTCCCAATTCTTTAGAAGAAACATTGAAAGCTGTATTATTTCACCCCAAGCACTGTTAGCCATTTCCCACCAGTTTTGAAGTTATATTGTTATTATTATTTATTTCGTAACATTTTACCTTCCCTTTTGATTTCTTCTATGAACCACAGATTTTTTAGAAGTGTATTTTCAATAACCAAATTTTAGAATTCTCTACGGACTGTTACTGATTTCCAGTTTCGTTTCATTAAGTGTAGAGATCGTATCGTGTGTTTTATAGCCCAGAACCCGGTCTATCTTGGTGAAAGTATCATGAGCATAGAAAGGAATGAGTGTTCAGTGCATGTTCCACTCCTGCTCTTTAAATGTCAGTTAAATCAAGGTGGTTCACAGTGTGCAGGTCGCTTGCCTCTTTACTGGCATTTTTATCTGATCGTGCTACCAAGTGCAGAGAAACAGCTGATTTAACCTCCTTTTCATTCTATTTTTGTGTTATGTGTTTTGAAGCTGTATTACTAGGCATATACAATTTGTGATTATTATTACACTCCTTGAATTAACCTTTTTAACTACAAAAGGTCCCTTTTGAGCTCCCATAATATTCTATGTCCTAAAATTCTTACAGTAGGTAGCTAGTCAGGTATGAGCAGGGCAGGAGGGCTCTCCAGCTTCTGATACCAGTAGGGTTGGGCGACCATCAGGTGGTTGATAACTGTATCTCTAAAGTAATCATTGGTTACAGCCGGGCGTGGTGGCTCACACCTGTAATCCCAGCACTTTGGAAGGCCGCGGCGGGCGGATCACGAGGTCAGGAGATCCAGACGATCCTGGCTAACATAGTGAAACTTCATCTCTACTAAAAATACAAAAAATTAGACGGGCGTGGTGGGGGGCACCTGTAGTCCCAGCTACTCGACAGGCTCAGGCAGGAGAATGGCGTGAACTCGGGAGGCGGAGCTTGCAGTGAGCGGAGATCGCACCACTGCACTCCAGCCTGGGTGACAGAGGGAGACTCCTTCTCAAAAAAAAAATAAAAATAAACGAAAAACTGGTTATAGCCGATGCCAGAAAAAAGCAGTCTCCCAATACATAGAAAACACCTGAAACTGATCAGTAGTTTCCCAATAAGATTTCAGGAGTGGGGAGAAGGCAAGATCCTGGAAGTATGCCAACCCATAAAACCCCAACTCAGGCAGGCGGGCTGCACACTGTTTCTCAAGTCACCTGCTTGGCCAACTTCCAAGTTGTACTTTCCTTCTCTTTCCCTACTTTCCTTTCCTTCCTGTTCTAAAGCTTTTTAATGAACTTTCACTCTGCTCTGAAACTTGCCTCCATCTCTCCTTCTGCCTCATGCCCCTCAGTCCTATTCTTTCTTCTCAGAAGGTGAAGAGCTGAAATTGCTGTGGAACCGTAAGGATTGGCCACCTTCAACGTAAGGTAACTCAGATCTCGTCCACTGCTAACAAAATCACCTTCCTCTGATACTGAGATAGCCATGGCAGTTTTCTTGGCCTTACACTCTGCATAGTGTATCTGTTTCCATCTATTTACTTTCAACAGACAGCATCTGTGTCCTCCTTTTAAGTCCCAGCTCGTATAGACAAGATATAGCGGAGTCTTGTTTTTTCAGCCCTTCAAACTCTTTCTACCTTTGACTGTAGTGTCCAGTGGATTTACAGTTAGTGCAATAATTGATAGTCGAAATAGACCTATAAGTTTACCATTTAAACTATGGTTGTCTAGGCTGGACACGGTGACTCACACTTGTAATAACAGCACTTTGGGAGGCCAAGGTGGGAGGATCATGAGGTCAGGAGATCGAGACCATCCTGGCTAACACGGTGAAACCCTGTCTCTACTAAAAAAATACAAAAAAAAATTAGCCGGGCATGGTGGCGGGCGCCTATAGTCCCAGCTACTCTGGAGGCTGAGGCAGGAGAATGGCGTGAATCTGGGAGGCGGAGCTTGCAATGAGCCAAGATTGCGCCGCTGCACTCCAGCCTGGGTGACAGAGCGAGACTCCCTCTCCGGAAAAAAAACCAAAAAACTATGATTGTCTAGTATAATTTTACTCCTTTTTCCCCTGCATATTTTAATGTTAATTACCTTTTAGAATTCCATTTTAACTGGATACTGACTTCTTATGCAACATATTTTCATGATCTATGTGTAAGTGCTACAGGGAATACAGTATACATTCAAGTGTTTATATTCTATTGAAGGTTTTTAAAAAATAGATTTATTGAGGTATAATGGATACGAAACAAAGTGTATATTTTTGAAGCATGTAGTTTGGTAGATTGGGATGTATGTATATACTGTGGAACTACTGCTATTACAAGATAATGACAAGTCTACCGTCCTGCAGTGTTTCTTCATTTTTCACTGTAACCCTCTCCTCCGCTTTGCTCCTATGTCCCCAACAATACTTCTTCTGCTTTTTGTCACAATACATTAGTTGCATTTTAATAAGACGAGGAATCAAATGGTATGCATTCTGCTTAGGTTCCTTCACACGACATGATTTTCTGTGTGTGTGTAGTTTTTTGTTTTATTTTGGTTTTTGTTTTTGAGACACCATTTTGCTATGTTTCCCAGGCTAGTCTTGAACTCCTGGGCTCAAGTGATCCACCCACCTTGGCAGGACTACAGATATGAGCCATCACACCCTGCTCACCCACCCTGACCCATTAACTATTATGAATTAAAGGCTATTGAAAAACATCAGGTGCAAGAACATGCTTTGACCTCTTTTGTGTTTCCTAAAAGCAGGAGATGAAAGTCCCCAGGGAAACATAGGACAATCTCTGTTGCGGGAAGTCAGGGACCCCGAACGGAGGGACTGGCTGGAGTCGCAGCAGAGGAACATAAATTGTGAAGATTTCATGGACATATATCAGTTTTCAAAATTAACACTTTTATAATTTCTTACATCTGTCTTTACTACAATATCTGAATGTAAATTGCGAAGATTTCATTTTAATATGGACATTTATCAGTTCTCAAAATTAATACTTTTATAAATTTCTTACACCTGTCTTACTTTAATCTCTTAATCCTGTTGTCTTCATAAGCTGAGGATGTATGTCACCTCAGGACCACTATAAGTGTATCTAACTGTACAAATTGATAGTAAAATATACATTTTTGAACAATATTAAATCAATGCACCTCGAAAAAGAACAGAATAACAGCGATTTTAGGGAACAAGGGAAGACAACCTCAAGGTCTGAATGCCTGTGAGGTCGGGCAGAATAGAGTCATATTTTTCTTCTTGCAGAGAGCCTATAAACGGATGTGCAAGTAGGAGAGATATCGCCAAATTCTTTTCCTAGCAAGGAATACAATATTAAGACCCTAGGAAAAGAACTGCATTCCTGGAGGGAGGTCTATATACGGCTGCTCTGGGAGTGTCTGTCCTATGCGGCTGAGATAAGGACTGAGATATGCCTTGGTCTCCTGCAGTACCCTCAGGCTTACTAGGATTGGGAAACACCAGCCCTGGTAAATTTGAGGTCAGACCGGTTCTCTGCTCTTGAACCCTATTTTCTGTTGTTTAAGATGTTTATCAAGACAATACGTACACCACTGAACATAGACGCTTATCAGGAGTTTCTGATTTTGCCTTGTCCTGTTTCCTCAGAAGCATGTGATCTTTGCTATGCTTCTTTGCTCCTTTAAAGTATGTGATCTTTGTGACCTACTCCCTGTTTGTACACCCCCTCCCCTTTTGAAATCCCTAATAAAAACTTGCTAGTTTTGTGGCTCAGGGGCATCACGGACTTGCTGATATGTGATGTCACCCCCGGAGGCCCATCTGTAAAATTCCTCTCCTTGTACTCTTTCTCTTTATTTCTCAGACCGACCGACACTTAGGGAAAATAGGAAGAACCTATGTTGAAATATTGGGGACAGTTCCCCCAAGAAATCTCCTTATTTTTAAGGATAGAAGTCGAGGCCAAGAGAGTACTGTGCAGACCTTGTTAGAATAGAACCACTCATCTTTTTAGCTTCCACATATTTACTTGCTTCTTCACAAGTTACTTGGTCTAATTCAGTACATAAGTAACTGACTCTCACTGCTTCTTCTGCACCAGGTAAAACTTGCATTAAATAAATGTGTGTGTTGGCCAGGCATGGTGGCTCATGCCTGTAATCCCAGCATTTTGGGAGGCCAAGGCGGGTGGATCACCTGAGCTCAGGAGTTTGAGACCAGCCTGGCCAACATGGCAAAACCCCATCTCTATGAAAAATACAAAAACTAGCCAGGTGCGAGGGTGGGCACCTGTAATCCCAGCTACTCAGGAGGCTGAAGCAGAAGAATTGCTTGAATCTGGGAGGTAGAGGTTGCAATGAGCTGAGATTTCAACACTGTACTCCACCATGGGCGACAGAGCAAGACTCCATCTCAAGAAAAAAAAAGTAGTATGTGCTTTTCTCCTGTGTACCTGTCTTATGTCTATTTAATTCTCAGGCACAGCCAAAAAAAAAAAAAAAAAAGCCCTTAAAGGGGAGCTTAGCTTTCCTCTATGATTCAGTGGTGACTCTATCCAAACACCATCCTCCAGGCCAACAATACCACATCCTATGGCCTTGTACCAGCATGGCATCTCTGGAGGAGGGGGAGGCAAGGGTGGTGATCTCATGCCTCCCTCACTGTACCTCCTTTAGTTATATGATTCCTGGTGTCACCTCACCCACCACACCGTGGGCTCCAGGGAGCAGGATTCACATGGGGTTCGTCCATCCTCCCTGGCTCCACCAGACTCCAAAGACAATAAAGGGCTCACTGTCTATTTCCTGGGTCAATCACTTTCCCCCCAAGCCCATGAGGTGAGCACAGCTTATAGCCTAAGGACAGGCTCCAGGCTGTGGCACAGAGAGGGGACCCCCAAGAGCCCTGTGGACTCTGCTGAGGACCCACAGGAGCTCCCAGAGGCCAAGTGCAGGACAGAGATCAGAGAAGCAGCTGCTCAGAGAACTCTAGCTCTGCAGAGGCCCAAATATGGCTGCTATTATACAGAAGGTGAGGCCAAAAACGCTGGAGACATTGCTCCTGAATCTCATTCTGTCATTTGTAAAAGAGGGAAAATGATCTACCCTCATCTCCCCAGGTTGTTAGGAAAATCCACTACCTGAAAATGTGCAGTCACTGGCTGGGAGCAGGACACCAGCTGCCCAACAGCACAGGCTCGGGGCATGGCACTGTCCCCACTGTCCCCACTCTCCCCATCCCCAACCTGGAAGCTAGAGCCTCGCTGTCCTGCCACTCCCGGATACAGGACAGAGGACCGGAACCAGGACCGTGGCCTCTCAGTAGGGGCTGGGAGAGCAGCCATCTGCAGCCACCTGGATGGAGACCTTTCCTGCTCACTCTTAGAACTCCAACCCGGGCCAGGCACCCACCAGTAGGACAACTGGAAGCGTGGCAGGTAAACCAGGCTGTGGCCCTGCAGTGCCATCACTGTCCTCACTTGAACTCTGGCTCCTCTGTTGCTTGATGGCCCCTCCACATGGTGCTCCACTCCAGTCTTAAAAAGTTTCTGCCCTAAGCTCAGGGAGCCGGTACTGAGGTGCAGGTAGGAGCAGGTGCAGCCTCTGCTGGGTGGAGGACATATGCCCTGGGGATCCAGAGTGCAAAATGACTGACACCAGCCCTGAGAATGTAATTCATCCTCCCACACCTGGTAACACAGCCCTCTGAGGTTTACACAGGGCTGCTGAAGATCTTTATCTCCTCTTTACTTTACAGGCAGGAGCTGGGGCCACACCAGTGTCACAGAGCTGGAGGGGAAGCACAGCAGGGCCCAGCTGTTCCCAGCCTCCAATCTCAGGAGTCCTTGAGAGCCTCAGAGTCTGAGATTCTGAACCATTGGATCTATTCAATTCCTACTTTGATAAAGAGAGGGGCGGGGTAGAAGCACCTGTCACGGAGATTGAACCAGTCCAACGTTGACAGACCCAGGACCTGGGGTCAGGAACTGAGCTCAGCTCCAGGCTCATCTGATGTCCCCCTGACAGCCTGAGGACGGAGACCTTATCTCCATTCACAGGCATGGTGGGTGGCAGGCAATTGCCCCAGCTGACCATGGTTTCCCAGGTGCATAGCTGGGAATTCGGTCTTCCCTGCCACCCTCCCCTGCTGTCTCATCTGGATCCCCCGGTAATCTACTGGGAGTAGATTTGGTACTTTGGTACTCCTAGTACCAAAGAACTCCTGTATCCTTGAAAATTCCTAATACCATGAAGGAATGAAAGTACACAGCAATGTGATGAATCACGTTTTACTTCCTAGACTAGCAAAAAATGAAAGCTAAGTGTAGCAAGGGTGTAGGGACACAGGCACATTTGTGGACTAGGTGTGAGTATATGCTGAGTTCAATGGTCTTTTGGAGCAAAATCTGTGAACATCTAAAGAAACTTCTGAAATCATTTATCCCACAGAAGTAGAAGTAAAATTATACTTCTAAGGAGTTGCCCAATAAGCTGGTGCACATGGATATGTGGACACACAATACGTACAAGGGTATTTAGTGGAACATTGTTGGAATTAGCAAAGGCAAAGTCAGGGTAGGATCTAACAAGCTGCCCCTAGGCAGTAACAGTGAATTAACCTTTGGCTTACCCATGCAGTAAAATACCCTTATTTAAAGGAAGATCAATCTGAATGTACTGCCATAAAACATCTAATGTGATTTGTGTTAGCTCCAAAATTTTAAAGAGCGATTGCACATTGAAATGCATTTGATAAGGCAAGACTGATGGAGGGAACAAAGCCCCCTTTGGGATGTATAGAGTTCACATTCCCAAAACTGAGATTCACATTGCTGGCCTTGTCTACACTGGTCATCCACGCATTCTCTCTTCAGGTCCACTGTCCTAACACAGCCATTCTTCTACCTGCCTCAGGTAGGTCCACCCACTATAAACTATTGCAGAAGTCGGCTGTATAATTTTTGAGAGGTGAAAATGTTACTGCTTTTCTGAATTTAGTATTAATTTGTTGAAAGAAAACATGCAAACTCTCATAGTTCCTATAATCTTGTTTTATCCTCCCCCTTTTGTTTTGGTATTATGTAAGGAACCTTAGAAAGTGCTGTTGGCAGAAACGTCAATCACTCTGAGAAAGTCCTGGCAGTCTGCACATTTTACTTATAATACGTCCTTACTCTGCACCCCACCACCAATCTCAGTTTCCAAAGCCAACTCACAACGAGAACTTTACACCTTTTATGCTGAAGGAAGGGGCCAGCCCGCGGTCCTGTCTGTGGGATGCAGAGGGGACACACGGGTGACAGTGGCAGACACTGGTTAACAGCTTCCTGCCACTTTCAGGGCTCTAGAGGAAATTAAAGTTGCAAACACAAGCGTTGGAAAGCTTTTTCACCGGCTGTTTGTTAAACGGATCTCCAAGGAACACGTTTAACAGTGTAAACATAGGGTTAATTTTTTTTTTTTTTTTTTTTTTTTTTGACAGAGTCTTGCTGTTGCCCAGGCTGGAGTGCATTGGTGCAATCTCGGCTCACTGCAACCTCTGCCTCCCGGGTTCAAGCAATTCTACTGTCTCAGCCTCCCAAGTAGCTGGGATTACAGGCGCCTGCCACCATGTCTGGCTAATTTTCGTATTTTTAGTACAGACGGGGTTTCACCAAGTTGGCCAGGCGGGTCTCCAACTCCCGACCTCAGGTAATCCCCCCCGCCTCGGCCTCCCAACGTGCTGGGATTACAGGTATGAGCCACCACGCCAGGCCTGGGTTAATGTTATTAATGAACGGACGAACGAAAGAGGCCACCGCTCTGTGGCTTCCAGAGGTTTCCTCCGGAGTTTCCATCTTGACTCCCTCCCTCCGTTGATTCTGGAACTTACTCCGGGGCAGCTCAGTGCGGTCCTCGCCTCACGCGACAGCCAGGGGGAGCGCGCGCTCTGCTCCCTCGCAGCCGGGTCGCTCCTGCCCAGCCAGGGGACCCCAATCTTCCCGACTCCGACGACGGGTTCGTCCTGCCCGGGCATGCCCCGCCGCAGGCGACCCGGGCCAAGCGTCCCCGCCGTGTCCCCCTCTCTCTCTGCCCATTCCCGGCGCCAGGTGCGCTCTTCCCCAGCCAGGGACCGCGGCGGGTACTCACCAGCAGCAGAACCGCGACGATGACGAAAACAAACTTAAGGGTCTTGGGGTCCGGGAGCCATGGTGTGGTTCCCGACGCCGTCCTGGCTCCTGGAGAGCGCCCTGCTCGAGCGCTCGAGGCGGTCGGGGCGCTCTGTCCGCAAAGTCCCATGAGAAGGGAGGTGAGTGGAGGCTCTTCGCCCCTCCGAAGTTTGGGTAAAAAGCGCCAAACTCAATCAGAAACCGTCCGGAAACGGTCCCCGTAGGTCGTGCGCGTGGAAAGGTTCTCGCAGCTACACTGCCAGAATCGGGGCGTGCACCCCGCTTTTATACCCCGGAAAAGGGCGTGGTCACTTGTTCCCCTTCCCGCAGTCACTTCCAGGCACTCAGAAAAGGGGCATGGCCTCCCCCAGTACCTCGGGGAGGGCCCAGGTTGTGTGCGTGGGTGCATGGACGGAGAGGAACTAGTTCTTGCCGGCAGTGGTGACCCAGGCCTGTGGTTTGATTCCGGGTCCTGTCCAGGCTGTGGCAAGCAGAAGGGGTAGGAGCTAAGGCGCTTCCCACTGCACTGCTGTAGTCGGGGTAGTGAGGTTCAGAGGAGGCACTGGAGGCCTGTCCTGAGCCTGCTCCCTCCCCGGGACGCCTGTCTCTCCTCTTGTTAAACCCTGAACTACTTCCTGGCTTAAGGACTTCAGTCCACTCTTAGCTTCTGCTCCCACTCCCTCCCCAAACAGCGGCCTCACTGACCACTGCTCTGATGCCATTGCCTCCAGCCTCCTTGCTGCTGTGACCCAGCACCAAGCTTCTCTGGCAGGGGCTTGGCACCCCTCAGTAGTGGGTGCCTGGCACCAAGGAGGGACCCAGTGAGCGCATGAGTGGACAGAATGAAGGACGCAGAGGCCATGACGGGCACGTGCAGAGGCTGAGGAGTAGGTAGGAGGGAGAGGAAAGCCAGGGGCATCCCTAGCCACAGCCTGGCACCCTTTGCATGGTCAAGGCACAAACACTCCCTGACCAACCTTGAGGGCTCTAGTACTGAGGCCCCATCGAGTCAGGGGAGTGGCTTCCAAAGCCTGTCCCCAAGTCTAGTGTCTACCCAGGTCCAACTGTCTGACCTTGGGCTACTTACCTCCCCATCGAGTTAAGCACACTGCTGCTGTGAGGACAGACCCAATGTGTGGTATTGAAGGGTGCCAGCTGGTGAGCCTAGGCACTCAGGTCAATGGCACGACTCCTAGACCCTTGGGGTCAGTCAGCTCCTGATCCCGCACATGGTAGGTAGAAGAGGGTATCACTATAGAAATGAAGGTTTTTTGACTCACCAGAAACCTGGGAATGAAATGTCATCCTCTCCACAGGCTTGGATTTGAGCGATGGAGCACCCCAAGCACCTGCCAGGCCCCAGACACTGACCTAGGGTCTGAAATGTGTGCCAGGGCCAGGCACAGTGGCTCACGCCTGTAGTCCCAGCACTTTGGGAGGCTGAGGTGGCAGGATCACGAGGTCAGGAGTTCGAGGCCAGCCTGGCCAACATGGTGAAACCCCATCTCTGTTAAAAATACAAAAATTAGCTGGGCATGGTGGCGGGCACCTGTAATTCCAGCTACTCTGAAAGCTAAGGGAGAAGAATCGCTTGAACCCAGGAGGTTGCGGTTGCAGTGAGCCGAGATTTATGCCACTGCACTCCAGTCTGGGTGACAGAGTGAGACTCTGTGGGGAAAAAAAGAAAAGAAAAGAAATGTGTGCCAGGCCCCAGGCACTGAGAAATGTGTGGGGTCAGGAATGTGTGCTGGGTGCAGGAAGTGAGAGGACAGGGACTTCAGAAAGACTGACAGCATTAACACAGAGCCATCAGGGCCTGCAGCAAAGTCCTTAAAGCACTTTAGCTCCCTTGGCCCTGGAGGGTGAACCACACAGTGTAGACTAGAAACCAGATTGCAGGTAACGACACATTCTCTGTGCCCTATGTGGGACACTGACTAGGGCTAATGGCAAAAGGCTGTGAGCACCTCCCGGGAACTGGGCCTTTAGATCATAAAGTTTCCATTTAAGAGGGACTTACTAGCTTGCGATGGAACACAAACTGAAGCTCCCCCTGTGACTGAAAGACGTAATCTTGAAACCTGAAAAACTCGTGATGTCTTCAGTAATCTTGGAAAAGCTCTAATGGGGAGGGCAGTCCCAGAAGAGTTCTATTACAAAATGGAAATTTATTTTAGTGCAGTGGTGCGATCTCGGCTCACTGCAACCTCCGCCGCCCAGGTTCAAGCGATTCTCCTGCCTCAGCCTCCCAAGTAGCTGGTATTACAGGCACGTGCCACCATGCCCGGCTAATTTTTGTATTTTTAGTAGAGATGAGGTTTCATCATGTTGGCCAGGTTGGTCTTGATCTCTTGACCTTGTGATTCACCCACCTCGGCCTCCCAAAGTGCTGGAATTACAGGCGTGAGCAACCTCACCCGGCCTACAAAATGGAAATGGTTGACATGGGATCCTGGTGCCTGAGGAAGGCAAAGAGAAGACACTCATGAGCAGGGAGCCTCTGTTCCCCTCAGACTGACTCTGGAACTGGGTGAGGAGCTGCTGGATTCTATGATCACTTGGACACTTCCCTATACACAGCTCTTTACTGACTGACCAAGAGCTACTTAGTTTGTAGACTGTCATTCCTAGGTGAATGGACAACATCCTATTTGGAAGGCCACCCCTCTGACGGAAGAAGGCAAAGGCAAATCGGCCGGGTGGGTTGGATTGCATGCTGTTTTCCTAGCGTTGATGGAAGATTTGAACAGCAGCAAAAGCCCCTGTACTTGGGTTTTTTTTCTGGCTCATGGACAGTCGTCAACATCCCAGTCATAGAGTTGGGAAGGAGAATGTGAAAGTTGATCGCACAAATTGGGTCATTCTTGTCATACCCAACTAAAACAGTCAAGAGGCCATGGGGAAAAAATCAGTGTATTACCCCTGAACTGCAATTTTCCGTAAGCCTGGCAGCTGTAAGCTGAACCTATTAATAGTTCTATCTAATATCTATTGACACAACCTGCTGCTGCTCTAAGACCAGCTTGACCCACTGCAGTCACTCACCAGTCAGAGCATGCCACTTCTTCGATTTGTACAGTGCCAATGAACTTTCTGGAAAAAAAAAATACTTAGTATTTCTCCTTTTAAAAAAACCTTTAAACTTCTCTTTGTTCTTTGGACATACCAAAGACAACTTGGTCTTTGTGTATGCCAAGAATTGCAATTCTTGCTTTCCAAATAAAGCGTATTAAATTTGGATATTCGTCTCTACGTTTTCCATTGTTTCCAAGAGTAATGGAAAACTGGCCTATTGAAGGGATGTCCATATGGGGCCCGACTCTGGAAATCTCTAGGGGTACTTGAGGAGTGCATTAAAATAGGACATGCCCATAGCGGTCAGTAGAACCCCCCCTCAGGTTTGGAAAGTGACTGTAATCAGCAAGAGATACCCCTGTGTACTCCCTTGAGGTGGTCACCAGGGCCAACGAAGTAAAATAAGTGGATATGGGGGAACCACAGCGATGCAGAGATGGGCTGAATTGAAACACGTTCCTCTTGCTGTCTCTCAGGCGCACAACGCCAATAAGCGCTGTTCTGTCTGCCAGCAGGAGAGACACAGGCTGCCTATGGTTATGAGGCAGATTCCCTGATGGGGAGGCCCTGAACATTCTTGGAAAGTGAGACTGAGGGCAGGGTCCTCGGGGGTACAGGTGAGTCTCCACGGGAACAGAAACTGACTGTGGATTGTCTTTTGCTTACCTGGTGGAGGCTGCAAATGCCCAAAGTGCTATTAATATAAAAGAACTGAAATAAGGTATTATTCTAGTTTGGGCCACTAAGCCGCACTTCCTTGGACCAAGAAACATGCCGTTCAGTGCATAGTGCTTAGCCATGGGCAGAGAGATATCCTCCTTAGAGTAATAATTTGATAGGGAAGCAGAACAGTCAACTGAAACATTATCTACAATGGGGGGAGATAACAAGCATGAAGGGCTAGCTTCCACGCCTTCACCGGTGTGTGCCCCTATTCCACACAAGTGGGCTAAAGGAGTGTCCCCACTGGACTTTCCTCCATTTTTCTAGTGAATCTGGGGACAAGGGGGTGGGGAGGATGCTCGTATAATGACTGTCATTTTGTTGTTGTTGGGTTTTTTTGAGACACAGTCTAGCTCTGTCGCCCAGGCTGTAGTGCAATGGCACGATCTCGGCTCACTGCAATCTCTGCCTCCCGGGTTCAAAAGATTCCCCTGCCTCTGCCTCCCAAGCACCTGAGACTACAGGCCCCCGCCACCTCACCCAGCTAATTTTTGTATTTTTAGCAGAGACAGGGTTTCACCATGTTGGTCAGGCTGGTCTCAAACTCATGACCTCAGGTGATCTACTCGCCTTGGCCTCCCTTAAGTGGTGAGATTACAGGCAGCGTGAGCCACTGTGCCCAGCCAGTGACTGCCATTTTTGTCTTTCTTCCCCACGTTACCTCAACTCTCCCCTCCTCTCCACCTGCCACCTGGTGCAGTGGCCACAGGATCGGGGCTACAACTACGAGTGCTGGAAGCAGCGACGACTCCTAAGCCAGAAACTGAGACTATGTGTTTAGACTTTTCTGTCAATTTTCTTATAGACCTCATGGATGTGGGTTGTGCTTTGCCCCACCTGCCAAAATAGAGGCTAACCGTATATGCAGCTACATTGCCTGATATGGTTTGGATGTGTGTCCCTCCAAATTTCATATTGAAATAGGAATAATCTCATATTGGAGATGGGCCTGGTGAAGGTGTTTGGGTCGTGGGGGAAGAACCTTCATGAATGGCTCACTGCCCTCCCCACAGTAGTGAATGAGTCCTTCCTCTATTAGTTCACTCAAGAGCTGGTTGCTTAAAGGAGTCTGGCACCTCTCACGTCTGTCTCTTGCTCCCTCTCATCCTGTGATGTGCTGGCTCCCCTTTGCTTTCTTCCATGATTAGAAGCTCCCTGAGGCTCTCACCAGAAGCTGAGCAGATGCAGGTGCCATGCTTGTACAGCCTACAGGACTATGAGCCAAATAAACCTGTTTTCTTTATAAATTACCAAGCCTCAGCTATTCCTTTATAGCAACTCAACATGGACTAATACATTGCCTATTGGTAAAATAGCCCATTAGTTCTGCACCTGTGTAACCCTGCCCTGTATGAATGGAAGTGGACTGAGGGGATACACTTGCTGCCTGAGTATTGCTGTCAGCAAACTGGCCCATCACAATTGCTTTTAAAGTGGAAAACTTTGAATATAAGTGAAAAGAAAAAGGAGGAGGAGCTGAAAGTAAAAGAATGAATAAATGGTTTATGTCATGAGGAAAATCTTATATTACAGTAATACCAAGAAAGAGACGCAGAGGAAGAGAAGACATTGTCTCTTAGCTCAATTATCTCAGATGTCTGAGAGGGGGAAGTTCCATATTTGCTGAGACCTGTCCTGCTTTTGGAACCTGACAGGTGGAATGGAGGCCTACAAACCTGAGTGGCCTCTTCTTGGGAGACCTTTTTTTTTTTTTTTTTTTTTTTTTGAGACAGAGTTTCTCTCTTGTTGCCCAGGCTAGAGTGCAATGGCGTGATCTCGGCTCACTGCAACCTTCACCTCCCGGTTTCAACCGATTCTCCTGCCTCGGCCTTCCAAGTAGCTGGGATTACAGGCATGTGCCACCACATCCAGCTAATTTTGTATTTTTAGCAGAGACAGGGTTTCTCCATGTTGGTCAGGCTGGTCTTGAACTCCTGACCTCAGGTCATCCACCAGCCTCAGCCTCCCAAAGTGCTGGGATTACAGGTGTGAGCCACCACACCTGGCCCCTGGGAGATATTTTTATATGATATGATGCTGGAGTTGACTAACTATCAATGACTGAGGAGGACCTAGTAACCTACCAGTATCTTTTGAATTGTGTATCGTTTTGCTATGAGAGAGTCCATGGACAGAAATCAGTCTGGTCTCTGGCCACGGACTCCCTCATAGCAAAAGGATATGCAACTCAAAAGATCAAATATGTATTATTTTATTTGTGCCATATTTGATCTCTGCCCTGTTTCCTGCAACAAAGCTCCTAAAATCCTTGGAACCTCTCAAGTAATTAATGTTTTTTTGTATGTCAGTGAGGTGACTGATGGCTGGAGGCTCTTGGACAGCCTCAGGAGGGGAACCAGCCTGTGATCAGAGGGTTGAAACTTCAGCCCCTGCTGAAGTTTTGCTTGGGTTTTGCTTACCTGGTGGAAGCTACAAATGCCCTCCCCCATCCCAGCCTCTGGTGAGAGAAGAGGGGCTGAATGTTGAGGTTGTCACCAATAACCAGTGATCAATCATGCTTGAGCAATGAAGCCTCCAAAAAAGCCCAAAGACAGAGTTCAGAGAGCGTCTGGGTTTGTGAACAAGTACACATCCATATGTAGGGAGGGTGGCACACTCTTATTCCAGGGACAGAACTCCTGCACTGGGCGCCCTCACAACCCTCACCTTCTTCATCTGACTTTTGATTGATATCATTAAAAATATCCTCTGTAGGCTGGGCGCGGTGGCTCAAGCCTGTAATCCCAGCACTTTGGGAGGCCGAGACGGGCGGATCACAAGGTCAGGAGATCGAGACCATCCTGGCTAACACGGTGAAACCCTGTCTCTACTAAAAAATACAAAAATCTAGGCGGGCGTGGCGGCGGGCGCCTGTAGTCCCAGTTACTTGGGAGGCTGAGGCAGGAGAATGGCGTAAACCCGGGAGGCGGAGCTTGCAGTGAGCTGAGATCCGGCCACTGCACTCCAGCCTGGGCGACAGAGCGAGACTCCGTCTCAAAA
>NC_037676.1:21876832-21908493 GCF_003255815.1 Theropithecus gelada
AAAAAAAAAAAAAAAAAAAAAAAAAAAAAAAAAAAAGTCCTCTGTAATAAATTGGCAATAGCAAGTAAACTGTGTTCCTGACTTTTGTGAGCCGGCCTAGTGAATGATGAAACCTGAGAAGGAGATCATGGTAATTTCCAGTTGGTGGCTCCCAGGTCGAGTTCCAATTAGCTTAGTTGTGGGGGAACCAGGAGGTTTCACAATGACTGAGTGGTCAATGAAATTCTTATGAATTCGCAGTTTATTGTGTGGCTTTTGCACATAAACACTCCCGTAAATATGTTCAACACACACAGGCAGTGGTGAGACGGTGGGGAAGGGACCACGGTGAGTGTCTCAGAAGACCAGCATGCTGATTGACACACTGGCAGGTCCAGGTTTCCTCAGAACACGGGCCAGGATGGGGGTCGCTGCTCTTTTCCCATAGCCCGTGGGAAAGAGGTCTCAGAGTTCTTGTGGGCAGCACTGCAGCAGCTGCTTGGCTATGGTCAGTGTCTTTGCGGTTTTTATGACACTCTGCAGGCATGCCTGTAGCCAAGATCTCAGCTGCCTTCTGGCTTCACTTTCTTGTCTGGTCTAGGGGGTGCCTGTCCACAGCAGGTCCTCTCATCACCTGAGTCCACCACACATACACTTCTCACTCTGAGGGGTCAACAATTTCAATGTGGGCTGATCATCTGTCACAAGTGACTTTATTTTGAGACATTTAGGGTCACCAAACACTATTATATATCAGTAGCCAAGTCAGACAGAAGGTGTGGACGACTTGGGGACACTGTATTAGTCCGTTTTCACACTGCTATAAAGAATGGCCCAAGCCTGGGTAATTTATAAAGGAAAGTGATTTAATTGACTCACAGTTCCACATGTCTGGGGAGGCCTCAGGAAACTTACAGTCATGGCGGAAGGCGATGTGGAAGCAAACACCTTCTTCATAAGGTGGCAGAAGGGAGTGAAGAGAGTGAACGAGGAACTGCCAAACCCTTATAAAACCATCAGATGTCGTGAGAACTATCACGACAACAGCATGAGGAAACCACCTCCGTGATCCAGACATCTCCCACCAGGTTCCTCCCTTGACATGTGGGAATCGCAATTCGAGATGAGATTTGGGTGAGGACACAGAGCCAAACCATATCAGACCACCTGCTTATGATTTGCACCTGAAGTGGGGGGGAGTCTTGTGGGACTGAGTCCTTACCCTGTGGGGTCGGCACTACCTCCGATTCGTGTCGGAAGTGAATTATGCGCACTCATCTGAGGTGGGAGAATTGGTCAGGGTGAGAAAAATCCACACATCTGTCCCAGAAGTACCTCGAACTATGAACATAATGATCAGTGTAATTTCTTAATATTTTCTTAGCTAGAACTTTGCCTTTTTGTCTGAGCCCATAGCACTCAGGGTTTTCGGCAGTAGGGCTGGTACCTCATGCTTCCTAGATCTGTTAATGAGTGGGACCAGTGTCTGTGCTCAGGTGGTCAGGCCAATATCAAATGGGTCCCTGGCAGAATATTTTTTCCTAACACATTCCTCTTCTGGTTTCCAGGGATCGGTAGATGTCAATATGAGTTGTGGTAGTGTAATTTCTTTAAATTTTTCATGAAGGCCTCAAAACAAATTATATATGATCTTTAAAATTTTGTTTTCTCATATACAGGGTGTTTATGCTAAATCCTCATGCAGAAATGTAATGACTGTAGAGAGACCAGGTTCCTGAAACAGGCAATCCAGACTCCAATATGTAGTGCTAAGGCTCTGATTCAGGGACCACCAGAAGAGAGAAGGTCCAGCCAGTCTCATGTTAGCAAACACTTAATGTCACTCATACTTCCCATTCACTCTTCCTCCTCCAGGCCAGGGCCTGTCTCTCCTGAGCCTACATGGGGCCTGTGGTAAGCAGTTTCTGAAATGGTCCCAGTGTTCCTCTCTCCTGGTATTCATGGCTGGGACGTAATGAGAAACATCTATTTTTTTCTCTGGTTTTGGGGCCAAAGCTTCAAAACACTGATGTTTCCTGAGCAATTGTGGTGAGAGGGGCTTTATTTTTTTAATCATAAGATGACTTCCAGCATTCCTGAGTTGAGGCTCCTGAGGTGGCTCTTGGAGGAGAGGGTCCGGCTGCCAGTGGAACCAACCATATGATCAGAACAATGGAACTTTCCACACCACCACATCCCTTAGTTCAGAGCAGGGAGATGCCTGAGGATTAATCACCCGAGATTAATGATTGACGCCTTCGTGCTTTGGAATGAAACTGCCATAAACACCATAAACCACAAGGTTCAGAGGAAAGGAATAATCAGTCGCTCACTGGGGTTGGACAGATGAGAGTAACTCAGAAAAATTAAGGGCAACATCACACTTTCTATAGCGAAAGTAATGTCCGTGGGCTTTACCTCACTATATGCTACAAATCTAATCATTTAATAAAACCTCCTTAAGAAATCAGAGAAGTTCATCTTATTTTATGTTGGGCAATGGACTTTCTAAGCTTATGATCAAGAAAAAAAATAAATGTACCTATAGATTTAGCTACTTAAAATGTAAAATTTCTGTACATTAAAATCTAAGACAAAAAGAATAGGCAAATAAAAAATCCAGAAATCTGTTAATAGTATTTGGGAAGCATGAAGCCTGTCTTTCTAAACAAGACAAATCCTAAAAAGTGAATTTGAACAAAGAAATTTAAACTACTGACCAATATATGAAACATATATCAGAGAAATGCATATCCAATCAACTAATTCTTTCCTGGTTAGCAAAAATGAAAACCAAAGAGCAGTGATGTCAGATCTAAAGTTGGTAGAAGTTGGCACTGTTGGTAGGAATCACAGCTGTGTGTGTGTGTGTGTGTGTGTGTGTGTGTGCACCTCTACGGGTTAACCCCAATATGCTACTTCTTCTAGAAAATTGCCTAATCAATGTGATCAGAAATGTGGCCAAAGATGTATTCTCAAATATTCACAACTTCTTTGCCCTCCGCATACTGGTGATTGAGGTTTTGGGGAGAGGGGCTAGTATTTGGGCAGAGCATGACACTGGACTCTCGCTTTTGCCCATCTTGAGAACGCAGGTCATCCTCATCGTCTTTGGAGGGGGACTGACAGGATGTTTAATAACTGTATGTTTTGTGGGGGGATTTGGGCAGGGTCCAAATATCAGGAAAAGGGGCACAGAGCTGAAGAACAGGAGTCGCCTGTAATGAAGCAACCCGTTCCCACTGATGAGGATGCAGGGAAGTTCCAGGGAGAAAGTGAAGATCGGCCCAGGGCGGGAGGAAGCCACAGGAAAGTGACCACAGGACTTTCCCAACAACCAGGGCCAGTTCACCACTCAGGGACCCACTGTCCCTTCCTTGACAGCTCTATCAGAGCCCAGCTGCAGCCCCAGGTGCAGCCAGAGGACTCCCGGGAGACTCTGGGTGAGCCAGGCCAGTGCTGGTGTCCCTGTCCCCACAGGGAGGGGCAGAAGGAGGTGCTGGATTCCAGTCCCCAAGACTCCGTCACTTTATTTTTTTTTATTTTTATTTATTTTCTTTTTTTTTTTTTGAGACGGAATCTCGCTCTGTCGCCCAGACTGGAGTGCAGTGGCACGATGTCCACTCACTGCAAGCTCTGTCCCCCGGGTTCCTGCCATTCTGCCTCAGCCTCCCAAGTAGCTGGGACTACAGGCACCCACCACCACACCCGGCTAATTTTTTGTATTTTTAGTAGAGACAGGGTTTCACCGTGTTCGCCAGGATGGTCTCGATCTCCTGTCCCTTCGTGACCCACCCACCTCGGCCTTCCAAAGTGCTGGGATTACAGGCTTGTGCCACCGTGCCCGGTCAAGGCTCTGTCACTTTAAATTCCAGGGAGTCAGAGGCAGGAAACAACCCCCCACGCACTTCAGCAAACCTGAAGGAAGAGAAGGCAGGGAGGTGTGAGTCACAGCGAGAACACAGCCTGTGTTTACTCAGAGCTGTTTCAGAGGAGAATGGGACAGGGCAAAACCAAAAACAAACAAAACCTCTACACTTCTTTTTATGTCAGTTTCCATAGTTAATTTGGTCATGAATTCACACATACCTCAAGATTTTACCCTTAATTGCCTTCTTTTTATGTTTGATGTTACCAACATATTCTTCAGATATGATCATCTGCTGCTTTCTCTAGTAGGAGAACAGACAAGCAAGGGAAGGTCTGCTTTTGTGAAGCAGTTCCTGCCCTCCTTGCACACAGCAGAGGCTGTCTGGCCTATTCTTTTCTCCTGCCTTCAAATTAGCAGATTCTTTCTTCTGCCTGATCAAATCTGGTGTGTAATTTCTCTACTGGATTTTCCACTTCAGCTATTATATTTTTTTCAGTCCCAGGATTTTCTACCTTCTGATATTTCCTATATCTTTATGGATATTCTCTATATGTTCGTATAGGTATGTATAGATATATATATATAGATGCATCAATGTTTCCCCAGAGGAAAAGTGTAGGCGCTACTCTGGGTTTCCCTAGAATATTTCCCTCCAGCCCCTGCCCATGGGCTCCTCAGCCTCACCCTTGAAGCCATGGGCTGCGAGCTATTGTTTTAATCCTCCGCAATCCTCTAGAATACACACACACACACACACACACACACACACACACACACTTCCTTTAGATATTTGAGCATTCCTGAAACTGTTGATTTAGGCAAGGTATTGCCTCACGCCCACAAACCTATCACTTTGAGAGGTGGAGTTGGGCAGATCCCTTGAGGTCAGGAGTTTGAGACCAGCCTGGCCAACATGGCGAAACCATGTCTCTACTAAAAATACAAAAATTAGCCAGGCAATTGTGGCACTCTTGTTACCCCAGCTACTCCGGAGGGTGAGGCACTAGAATTGCTTGAGCCTCGAAGGTGGAGGTTGCCTTGAGCCGAGATGGTGCCACTTCATTTTAGCCTGAACGACAGAGCAGAGCGAGACTCTGTCAGAAAAACAAACAAACCCCACCACAACTGTTGATTTAAAGCCGAATAAGACCAATATCTGAGCTTCCCCAGGTATCTATCAATTTCTTCTTTCCCTGCACATGGACCATATTTACTTTGTATGCTTTTGTGGGTTGAATTTTTCTCCCTAAAGCTTATTTTAAAGCCCTACGCTTTGGTATTTGTAAATGCGATTATTTTTGGGTTTTTTTTGTTTTTTTTTTTTTTTGAAGCAGAGTCTCACTCTGTTGCCCAGGCTGGAGTGCAGTGGCACGATCTCAGCTGACTGTAACCTCTGCCTCCCAAGTTCAAGCTATTCACCTGCCTCAGCCCCCTGAGTAGCTGGGATTACAGGTGCATGCCACCACGCTCGGCTACTTTTTGTATTTTTATTACAGACGGTGTTTCACCATGTTGGTCATGCTGGTCTCGAACTCCTGATCTTGTGATCCGCCTGCCTCAGCCTCCCAAAGTGTTGGGATTACAGGTGTGAGCCACCGTGCCTGGTCATGTGATCTTATTTAGAAATGGGTTCTTTGCAGATATAATTACTTAAAAAGAGGTCATACTGGGTTAGGGTGGGCCCTAAACCCAGTGACTGGTGTCCTTAGAAGGCCATGTGAAGACACAGAGGGGAGACACACAGAGAGGAGAACATCCTGGGATGACAGACATGGAGACTGAGTGAGCACCCCGAAGCCAAGGAAGGTGAAGGATAGCCAGCAGCCCCCAGAAACCAGAAGACAGGCATGGATTATTCCTCACAGCCTGCAGAGGGACCAACCCTGCTGCCACCTTGACTTTGAACCTCTAGACTGCAGAACTGTGAGGTGAATTTTTTTGAACCATAAAGTTTGTGGCAATTCATTACAGTAGTCCTAAAACTAATGCGCTTAGTCAAATTCCATCACTTTTTTTTTTTCATTAAGCCCTCTTTTGGTTGCTGTCGTAGGGCTGGAGAAACTCCCTTTCATTCTCCTAAGATCTCACCTAGGTTGCAGAGTTAAACTGACATAAGATTGATCATCGGGAGCCCTCATAAAGAAACGAAGATCCAATGAAGTACTTAGAGTCAGTTACTCATGCACTGAATTGGATCAAAAACGAGTTGTGAAGAAGCAATTAAATTACGTGAAGAGATTTAAAAGATAAGTTATTTTTAACAAGGTCTGTACAGAATCCTCTTTCAACTTCTCTTCCTTGCAGATAGGAAAGGGCAT
Organism: Theropithecus gelada; assembly: GCF_003255815.1. Taxonomy (NCBI): domain Eukaryota; kingdom Metazoa; phylum Chordata; class Mammalia; order Primates; family Cercopithecidae; genus Theropithecus; species Theropithecus gelada. The sequence goes on from NC_037676.1 coordinate 21,883,001, forward strand.
CTTTCCCATAGAAATTACATCTTCTACTTTATTATTATTATTATTATTAATATTTTTAGACGGAGTCTCTCTCTTTCACCCAGACTGGAGTGCGGTGGTGCTATCTCGGCTCACTGCAAGCTTTGCCTCCCGGGTTCACGCCATTCTCCTACCTCAGCCTCCTGAGTAGCTGGGACTACAGGCACCCGCCACTGCGCCGGCTAATTTTTTGTATATTTAGTAGAGATGGGGTTTCACCGTGTTAGCCAGGATGGTCTCGATCTCCTGACCTCATGATCCACCTGCCTCAGCCTCCCAAAATGCTGGGATTACAGGCATGAACCACCGTGCCCGGCCATCTTCTACTTTTAAGAAACAACAGGAGGGTCAAAGTGACCGTTTCTCACTTGCTGTTTTTCAAGTATCTTTAACTTAAATAGTCAGTATGCTAGATTAGCATATTTTAACCCCTTCATTTCTCTCATCTGGAACTTCCCAGGACGTTTCATGTATTAAAAGTTAAGTTGATGGCTGTGGAGAGCAGAATCAGGTTAGTAACTGAATGGCAAGAGACCTATAAAGGAAAACAGGAATATAAATTGGAAGAGGCAAGACATAAGTCTAACTATATTGTCCCATTTTTTTTTCTTTTTTCTTTTTTCTTTTTTTTTTTTTTTTTTTTTTTTGAGACGGAGTCTCGCTCTGTCACTGAGGCTGGAGTGGAGTGGCGCAATCTTGGCTATGGCAACCTCCACGTCCTAGGTTCAAGCGATTCTCCTGTCTCAGCCTCTCCAGTAGCTGGGATTACATGTGTGCGCCGCCACACCCGGCTAATTTTTTGTATGTTAGTAGAGATGGGGTTTTGCCACCGTGTTGGCCAGGCTGGTCTCAAACTCCTGAGCTCATACCATCCACCCGCCTCGGCCTCCCGAAGTGCTAGAATTACAGGCGTCCCATATCTTAATGAATAAGTCTGTTAGTCATGAGAATAGTTTTGTCCAGTTAGGCAGTTGTATCTCATTTTAGGAGGTGATGTTACAGGTGGTCCTTCATCTAGGTTAGGCCTCTATAAGGTGTGGCCAATCAGTATTTAATAAGAGGCATTTCTATGGAAACAAAAGAAAAGTAAAGGTTAATGGTTGGAGCAAATTATACAAGCCCAGTTTTTGAGTCCAGGGGACAGTCCGTTGAGATTTCTAGATGTTGGGCTTGAAGTATCTTTAGATGGTGGAATAAGAAGTCGTGGCAATTTTGATGAATTTCCTGTTGTGTGGTTTACATCAAGTGTTCTGGTGAACTTTCTGAGCACCCCATATACTCACGGGCATGAAAATTGTCCATAGGGGCCGGGCGCGGTGGCTCAAGCCTGTAATCCCAGCACTTTGGGAGGCCGAGACGGGCGGATCACGAGGTCAGGAGATCGAGACCATCCTGGCTAACATGGTGAAACCCCGTCTCTACTAAAAATACAAAAAACTAGCCGGGCGTGGTGGCGGGCGCCTGTAGTCCCAGCTACTCGGAGGCTGAGGCAGGAGAATGGCCTGAACCTGGGAGGCGGAGCTTACAGTGAGCCGAGATCGTGCCACTGCACTCCAGCCTGGGTGACACAGCGCGAGACTCCGTCTCAAAAAAAAAAAAAAAAGAAAAGAAAATTGTCCATAGGTAAGTTGTTATTGTTACTGAAACACCTGAGGATGGGTCTGGGTCCTGCTGCTTGAAACACAGAAGGTCAAGCACTGAGACATTGAGTATTTCCAGGGGAAATGTAGGGGTATATATAGCAGGGAGGAAATGTAACCATGTGTAGGAATACAGGAATTAGAGAGTGATGATAAGAAACCTAACCATGTGTGGAAAAAGAGGAATTAGAGAGGAGTAAAGAAGAGAAGTTAGTCAACGGGAACCACCTGACTGGCTAGGCAATCCTAGTGGATGAGGAGTCTGGTATCTCACTGTTCAAATGCAATGATTTCAGGAAGTTTCACTTCCTTGATACTGTCTGGGAGGCTTGTTGGTGGGTTTTCTGAGAAAGGAAGTTAGATAAGACTAATATAACTTTCTAAAGTGTTAACACTGGGGGGATCAATTTCTATGATTTTTCAAACAAACCGTAAACATTGATTCTGTGAGACAGTTGGGTCTGTTTCAGTCCCTCATTTCTACTTATTAATTCCTCAATCCTGGGGAACCTGACCCTGGATCTTTCTGGCTGCTTCACGCTGAGGTGAGGCGTTGTGGGCAGCTTAATACCATGGGTGACCTCGTGGCCACTCAGGAATCACAGGTTAATCTAATCCTACAGTTTTCTTCTGAAATACAATCTTCCTCTCTCCATCCCCCACTTCTACCAAAGATGAATCGTAGCAAGATCATCTCTTATTAATATTACACAAACATTTTGTTCAAAAGAAACAAAGTTTTTACCCTTGTATGGTGTATTATTGTTAAAACTCATTTTAATAAACGCTTAGAAACTAATCTAATTTTAATTAGTTTGAACATAATGTAAGATTTTCATAAACTTTCTATAATGTTTTACAATTTTCTATTAAAGAGCAAATCAATATTCCAAGGAAACCCTGTTATTCTGACACAGGGGCCCAGATGCTGGCCTTGCATCAGTGTGCTTTGAATATTAACGCTTAATTTGTAGAAAAACTCCGAACTTATTTTATCTCTCAGAATCAGTCCTTACAATCTCACGTGCCCATCTCTTCCAAAATAGTCCCTGGGCCTAAAGGGATTGAATAGTTTTAATTTCTTGCCCTGTGTCTCATGAAGGCACTTCATTTTGATTGTCACCTTCTCCTGGGTCTGAAGATGAAGCTTTGACTGGTGCCAATGTTCAGGATTAAGCAAGAGTTGGCCAGGCACGGTGGCTCACGCCTGTAATCCCAGCACTTTGGGAGGCTGAGGCGGGCGGATAACAAAGTCAGGAGATCGAGACCATCCTGACTAGCATGGTGAAACTCCATCTCTACTAAAAATACAAAACCAAAAAATTATCTGGGTGTGGTGGCAGGCACCTGCAGTCCCAGCTACTCAGGAGGCTGAGGCAGGAGAATGGTGTGAACATGGGAGGCAGAGCTTGCAGTGAGCCGAGATCACACCACTGCACTCCAGCCTGGGTGACAAAGCGAGACTCTGTCCCCCCTCCCCACCTCCCCCCCAAAAAAAAAAAAAAAAAAAGATTAAGCAAGCAAGAGTCGGTGCCTTTTTCAGACCCAGGAGTCAAAGTCCTTTAACTTGACAGCCCAGGATTGGTTAACAGGATTTTACACTGCAGGAAGTCCTAGCATTCTCTCTAACATGTCACAGATTAACCATGTCCAGCAGTTACTGCCTGCAGCACTTCAAACCATTATATTAAAGTGGTTAGGTTACTTATTGCACATGTCTAATTGCAACAATCTAGTGACAGAACTATGTCCGAAAGCATCAAAAATGTGATAGATTTTATGCCAAACTTACCAAAGTAAGACAACTAACTTTCCTCTCCATCATTTTTAAAAAAAGGTAAATGCAGCCAGGCATGGTGGCTCACGCTTGTAATCACACTTTGGGATTATACTTTGGGAGGTCAAGGCAGGTGGATCACCTGAGGTCACAGCTTTGAGATCAGCCTGGCCAACATGGTGAAACCCTGTCTCTACTGAAAATACAAAAATTAGCTGGGTGTGGTGGTGCGTGCCTTTAATCCCAGCTACTTGGTAGGCTGAGGCAGGAGAACCTCTTGAACCCAGGAGGCAGAGGTTGCAGTGAGCTGAGACTGTGCCACTGCACTCAAGCCTGGGTGAAAGAGCAAGACTCTGTCTCAAAAATACAAAAAAAAAAATAACGTAAATGTGGATATCAGTTTTCGAAATTCAGCATAGGGATAATCTCCTTTCACTTAAATACTGTAAAAGAAAACAGGGACAGAGTCAAGAACAAGCATAGAATAATTTCAACTATTTCAAAAGAGCGTCATCACACCTTTCCAAGATTGTTAATCTAGACAACTGCTTAGGTAAGTTTCACTGCTACAGCCTTCAAACCGGTGCAACACTTGTACGTATTTTATTTTCAAGTACACACATGAAGGCCTAAACGTAATAAAAGGGTTGGAATAAAAAATTAGTAGAAAATTGGCTGCGCACAGTGGCTCATGCCTGTAATCCAGCATTTTGGGAGGCTGAGGCAGGTGGATCACCTGAGGTCAGGAGTTCAAGACCAACCTGGCCAATATGGCAAAACCCTATCTCTACTAAAAATATAAAAATTAGCTGGGCGTGGTGGCAGGTGCCTGTAATCCCAGCTACTCGGGAGGCTGAGGCAGGAAAATCACCTGAACCAGGGAGGCAGAGGTTGCAGTGAGCCGAGATCGCACCATTGCACTCCAACCTGGGCGACAAGAGTAAAACTCTGTCTCAAAAAAAAAAAAAAAAAATGGCTCTTCCGGGGACGTTGTCTGCAGGTACTCAGAATGGTCCAGCGTTTGACATACCGACGTAGGCTTTCCTACAATACAGCCTCTAACAAAACTAGGCTGTCCCGAACCCCTGGTAATAGAATTGTTTACCTTTATACCAAGAAGGTTGGGAAAGCACCAAAATCTGCATGTGGTGTGTGCCCAGGCAGACTTCGAGGGGTTCGTGCTGTAAGACCTAACGTTCTTATGAGATTGTCCACAACAAAGAAACATGTCAGCAGGGCCTATGGTGGTTCCATGTGTGCTAAATGTGTTCATGACAGGATCAAGCGTGCTTTCCTTATCGAGGAGCAGAAAATTGTTGTGAAAGTGTTGAAGGCACAAGCACAGAGTCAGAAAGCTAAATAAAAAAATGAAACTTTTGAGTAATAAAAATGAAAAGAGTTGCTGTAAAAAAAAAAAAAAGAAAAGTCTCATTTTTAAAATTACTACTTAACCCAAGTGAATGTCACTTAGTTTTAATAATGGTAAACACAACTAAAGCAATTTTAGAGAAATCCTAGTCAATATAAATTTCTTAAGGGCAAGGCCAATCTTTCCTGAATATTAAAACTTTGTACCCATATCACAGTTTTTCTTCATTGCCTAAAGAAAAGGATCTGAAACCAACTTAAATTATTGATTGAATTGAATTTCCGTGAAAAGAAATGCCATTTAAACATTTCTCCTCTCACTGCTTTTCCAGATAACAAAATCAATAATGTTCTTTTTCTGCTGGACTTTTAAGCCTTTATTTTTATTTTATTTTTTTTACCAGGAAACTTAAAGTTCTTGTAGCTCTCTAGATCGTCAGAGCTAAGCAAAACCAATCCAATTTTAAATGGCTGGTATCAGCTCTCAATTTTTGCAGGTTTGACAAAGGTAGCTTACGAAGTTTAGGTAAATAGAGCAAATGATAAACGGTTGGAAATGCACAGGAAACAAAATGGCTGTTCATAGAACCAAATACAAGCCTTCCATTAGAAACTAAAATACGGCCAGACACGGTAGCTTATGCCTGTAATCCCAGCACTTTGGGAGGCCGAGGTGAATGGATCATGAGGTTAAGAGAACGAGACCATCCTGGCCAACATGATGAAACTCCATCTCTACTAAAAATACGAAAATTAGCCAGGTGTGGTGGTGGGCACCTGTAGTCCCAGCTACTTGGGAGGCTGAGGCAGGGGAATCACTTAAACCCAGGAGGTTGCATTGAGCTAAGATCACGCCACTGCACTCCAGCCTGGTGACAGAGCGAGACTCCATCTCAAAAAAAAAAAACAAACAAAAAACAACAACAACAACAACAATGGACTTATAATTGTATGTATAAGCCAAATCCCAATGAAAACAAACAGCAGATAAATGTAAATTAAAAGCAAAAACAAATAAACAGGACACCAACCCCCAATTTTTTTTCCTACTCAGTTGTCTTGGAGGCTACCATGTTACCCAGGGCCTAAGGAAAAAAAAAAAAAAAGATGAATATTTCATTTCTGGTATATGAATTAATGTCTTTAAGTCCACCAATCCCACTGTGTATTTTGTGCAATTAAGAAATTCACTTTAGGCATGTGACAAGTAAGTACTTTATTGCTAGTACTATCTCTGCAGAAGAGCAATACAGTGTGAAACGAAGCAACGCAAGCGTGGGTGTGAATGTGGCCCCTTGTTTAAATATGACTTCATGATGAACTATATTAAAGAAGAATTGGCAAACTGCCAGTGTATTTCTTTACAATACTTCTTATTTTACCTTCATCAAGACTGAGCTTTTAACCACGAGCAATGTCAATTAGCCAAACTTTTCAATTTTCTATCAGATTTTAAAGAATATTTACAATGTACTTACATGGATCATTGATGACATGCTAGAACTTTCTGTTTTGTCCTAAATTGTCTTTGTTTTAATAATCATTCAATTTATATTAGAATATGTTCCTATATTCATCATGTAAGACTTTTTATCATACAAAGTTATTCTCTTTTCTTTCTAACCTTCATTACCAAAAATACATCTTCACCATAATTTTTTTCTTTTCCTTTTTTTTTTTTTTTTTTGTTAGAGATGAGCTTTTGCCACATTACTCAGGCTGATCTTGAACTCCTAAGGTTGCGGTCCACTTGCGTCAGCCTCCCACAGTGCTGGGTTTACAGGCGTGAGGCACCACGCCTGGCCATAAATCCATAACTTACTTTACATCTTTCTCCTCTTCTTACTGGTTCCTTTCTACCTTGTTTCATAAATAACCTTTGCAAGTCCATAAACAGAATTAACCTTTAGATAACTTCTGAATTAGACAAATTTATTCTTTTTCTTAATAAGAACGCATCTTCTTTGGCAAATCTTATGTACAGAATTATACACTAACTACAATTGTTATCCTTAGTAACTTTAAATTTTAGTGAAAACTAGGAAGCAAAAAGTCCTGAACTGTCTATCAAGAGAAAATACTAGCATTTTCTAGATGGGCTTTCCATAAGGAGGAACAGTCAGACTGCAGGTTTTTCTTTCCCTTTCTCGTAATCAGCCTAAGAAACAATATTTTACATTTTATCAAAATAATTCCCAGTCAGGTGCAGTGGCTCATGCCTGTAATCCCAGCACTTTGGGAGGCCAAGGTGGGTGGATTGCTTGAGCCCAATAGTTCATGATCAGCCTGGGTAATATGGCAAAACCTTATAGCTACAAAAAATACCAAAAAGAAAAAATTAGGCCAGGCACGGTAGCCCAGACCTGTAATCCCAGCACTTTGGGAGGCCAAGGTGGGTGGATCACGAGGTCAAGAGATCGAGACCATCCTGGCCAACATGGTGAAACCCCATCTACTAAAAATACAAAAATTAGCTAGGCGTGGTGGCACGTGCCTGTAATCCCAGCTACTTGGGAGGCTGAGGCAGGAGAATCACTTGAACCAGGGAGGCAGAGGTTGTAGTGAGCCAAGATCGCGCCATTGCACTCCAGCCTGGTGAGAGAGCGAAACTCCATCTCAAAATAAATAAATAAATAAATAAATAATTTTTAAAAATTAGCTGGGCATGGTGGCACATGCTTGTAGTCCCAGCTACTCAGGAGACTAATGTGGGAGAATCACCTGATCCCGGGGAGGTGGAGGCTGCAGTGAGCCATGATCACACCATTGCACTCCAGCCTCGGCTACAGAGCAAGACCCTGTCTCAAAATAATAATAATAGTAATAATAATAATAACTCATTTGTTGCCTTTATTAGGTTTTTAATTGCTTAGAAAAACTGAGATCTAAAAGGTTTTTTACATTCACCTAAACTTCTGTAGTGCTTTTTTTTTTGAGACAGGGTCTCAACCTGTCACCCAGGCTGGAGAGCAATGGCCCGATCTCAGGTCACTGCAACCTCTACCTTCTGGGTTCAAGTGATTCTCCTGCCTCAGCCTCCCAAGTAGCTGGGATTACATGCACCTGCCATCACGCCCAGCTAATTTTGTATTTTTAGTAGAGATGGGGTTTCACCATGTTGACCAGGCTGGTCTCAAACCCATGACCTCAGGTGATCTACCCACCTCGGCCTCCCAAAGTGCTGGGATAATAGACGTGAGCCACTTCGCTCAGCCTGTTTTGTCCTTTTAGCAGAGAAATTCAAATTCCAGTTTTGTGTCAGTTCACTCTCAGTATTTAGGCTCATTTTTAAAAGTAATATAATAAATTCATTCAGTTTAATCAACTTGAGCACATAGGATTCTCTCTTGTTTTCTCTCTTTCAGCTTTTTATTTCTGCTGTGATTTGCATGTGCCCCCCAAAGTTTATGTGTTGGAAACTTAATTCTGAATGTAACAGTGGGGGGAGGTGAGACCTTTAAGGGATGATTGGATTATGAGGGTACTTCCCACATGAATGGATTAATACAATATTGTGGAAGTGGGTTCATTATTGCAGGAGTAGATTTGTTATAAAAGTGAGTTTGGCCCCCTCTTGCATGTTTTCCCTTCCTCTCATGCATGCCCTCTTGTCCTTCCACCTTTCACCAGGTGATGAGGCCACAAGAAGGCCCTTGCCAAATAGGGGCCCCTTGACTTTGGATTTCCAAGCCTCCAGAGCAGTAAAAAACAAATCTCCATATTTAACTAAATCACCCAGTCTCAGGTGTTCTGTTATAGTAGCACAAATCAGACAGACAATATCCATTCAGTTTGATCTGTTATTTAGTGATTCATTTTGAAACAACCTTTGAATAACTTCCAAACTAAAACAATATTATTTTTTATTTTAGCAAAAACCCATCTTTTCTGTCTCATAGTTTGTTTATTCATTTTTGTGTTTTTAGAAAGAGTCTTGCATTGTTGCCCAGGCTGGAGTGCAGCGGTGCGATCTTGGCTCACTGCAACCTCCACTCCTGGGTTCAAGCGATTCTCCCACCTCAGTCTCCGGAGTAGCTGGGGTTACAGGCACCCGCCACCATGCCTGGCTAATTTTTGTATTTTTAGTAGAGACATGGTTTCAACATGTTGGCCAAGCTGGTCTTGAACTCCTGAGCTCAGGTGATCCACTGCCTCAGCTTCCCAAAGTCCTGGGATTATAGGCGTGAGCCACCGTGCCTGGCCAGTATATTTCACAGATTTTGAAGAAAAAATGCATCTTATTTTTCTGTTATGCTTTGCATCTAAAGTTGTTTCCTCTAATATTTCTAGAAATTCCAATGACATTAACGTGGTTAATTAATAAGAATTGTTAACACTTCATGACTTTAATTTCCAGTGAACACTAGAAAATTAGAAAGTATGCAGTCATGAACTGTTTTCTTCCAAGTTTGCAAGCATATGATTTCATAATTTCTAGAAACATGATTCCTAGGGTAATTGGAAAAATTGTCCTATGACACAGGACAGGAAATGGCAGAGGAAAGGTTTAATAGGCCCAAATATCTTTTGTTCTTCTGTAATAGGTAGCCAAAGTAAGTTCTAAATTTGTGTTCAGCAATAAATGTTTCCGTATCATATTAATATCTTAGTTCAAAATGATGTAGATATATGTAGATATTCAATATGTATTGCTATGGTTTGAATGTTTTTCTGCTCTGAAAATCGTATTAAAACTAAATCCCCAATATAATAGTATTAAGAGGTAGGGGCTTTAAGATATGATTTCATCATGAGGGCCCTGCCTTCATGAACAGATTAATCCTCCACAGATGAATGGGTTATCATGAGTGTGGAGTAATTATAATTTGTGCATGATATGGTTTGGATCTGTGTCCCCACCAAATCTCATGTTGAATTGTAATCCCAGGTGTTGGAGGTAGGGCCTGGTGGGAGGTGATTGGGTCGTGGGAGGTTTCTTATGAATGATCAACCACCATTGCTTGGTGCTGTTCTCCTGATACTGAGTGAGTTGTCCTGAGATCTGGTTGTTTATAAGTGTGTGACACCTTCCCCTCTCTCTCTACCTCCTGCTCTGGTCATGTGAGACAGCTCACTCCCCCTTTGCCTTCTGCCATGATTGGAGGCTTCCCGAGGCCTCCTAGAAGCAGAAGCCGCCATGCTTCCTGTACAGCTTGCAGAAGTATGAGCTAATTAACTTATTTTCTTTATAAATTACTCAGGCTCAGGTATTTCTTTATAGCAATGCAAAACAAACTAATACAGTGACTCTGTGATAAAAGCCTGTTGGCCTCTCAGTGTGTCCCCTCGCCCTATAATGTCCTGCACCAACTTGGGACTCTGCAGAGACTTTGTATTAGTTTGTTCTCGCATTGCTATAAATTAATACCAGACACTGGGTGATTTATAAAGAGGAAGAGGTTTATTTGGCTCACAGGTCCACAAGCTGTACAGGAAGCACGATGCTGGCATCTGCTTGGCAAATAGGGAAGCCTCAGGAAAGTTACAATCACGGCAGAAGGCAAAGGGAGAGACAGCACTTCACATGGCCAGAGCAGGAGAAGAGAGAATGGGGACGTGCCACAGATTTTTTGACAATCAGATCTCATGAGAACTCACTCACTGTCAGGAGGACAGTACCAAGAGGAATAGTGTTAAAACGTTTATGAGAAATCTGCCCTCATGATCCAATCACCTCCACCAGGCCCCACCTCCAACACTGGGGACTACAATTCAACATGAGACTTTGGTGGGGCCACAGATCTAAACCATATCAGAGTCCATCAGCAAGAAGGCCCTCCCTAGGTTTGGCCCTTTGCCCTTGGACTTCCTAGCCCCAAGAACCGTAATACATAAATTGATTTTCTTTATAAATTACCCACTCCCTACTCTGAGGTATTCAGTGATAGCAACAGAAAACAGACTAATACAAATAACCTTCATTTAACTTAGGTTAATACAACTAAGATTTTTAAGTTACCAAAAATTAAATATAAAAATACTTAAAAGTAGACACCTTATAAAAACCATACCAAAAAAGACACAAGAAATGGCCTTGCGCAGTGGCTCACACTTGTAATCCCAACACTTTGGGAGGCTGAGACAGGCAGATCACGAGGTCAGGAGATTGAGACTATCCTGGTTAACACTGTGAACCCCCGTCTCTACTAAAAATACAAAAAATTAGGCGGGCGTGGTGGCGGGTGCCTATAGACCCAGCTACTTGGGAGATTGAGGCAGGAGAATGGCATGAACCTGGGAGGCGGAGCTTGCAGTGAGCTGAGATCACACCACTGCACTCCAGCCTGGGTGACAGAGCAAGACTGTCTCAAAAAAAAAAAAAAAAAGGAAACAAAAAAAAAGACACAAACATCACATAACACATAAAAAACACAAAACAAACAAACACATAACATATAAAAAACACACAAACAAAATACAAAGAACCATACATTGAAAATATATGACTCTTTTCAATCCTTTTTTTCATTCTTGTGTTTCATATACATCAAGAAATTTACCTTTTCCTTGTACATTTTGTTCTCCAGTTGAATTTAGTTTTATGATCTTAAAGACACATAAGTGTTTTGATTAGTAAATCCAGGTAGAAGTTGTATGTGTGAACTGTATATAATGTTGACAACTCTGAAGAATTGTCTGTTTTAATTAAACCAAGAAACTTAAACTAGCTTTTCATATACTAAAGATTACCTCGGATCACGTGAGCTTGAAAAACATTTAGGTGGGCTCCCATTTTTCTAAGAAAATGCTTGATTTACGGAAGCAATTCTTTTCTTCCTTTTAGCCAAATCTTTAGCATAGGCACCAAATAACACATTTGTTTAAGATGAGAGCTCCTCCCTACCCCTGCCAAAAAAATAGTATTTTTATATACAAAAGTCCAAATCTCCAAAGGTACATGTACTTCAATTGTGACTTGAACTCACGGTAAATAAATTAAATAATTAATAAATTAACCTTAGCTTACTGGATAGTCACCATCTTATATGCTGTTCCCTTGACTGAAATGTTGTTGTGGAGCAAATGACTCTATATGAAATGGGGCTTATTGGAGGAATTAATGCATCTCATAATGGAGACTGAGAAGTTCCACAACAGGCCATCTTCACAGCAGAGACCCTGGAATGCTGGAAGCAGGGCTTAATCCAGTCCAAAAACCTAAGACCCAGGGAAGCCGATGGTGTAATTCTTAGTTCAAGACCAAAGTCCTTACATCCTCGGGGGGCCACTCGTGTAAGCCCTGGAGTCCAAGGGCTAGAAATCCTAGAGTCTGATGTCCACAGGCAGAATAAGAGTGTCCCAGCTCCAGGAGATCAGATGGATTTGCTTTTCTTTTTTTGTTCTATCTGGCTCCTCAGTCTATTGGATGGTGCCCCCCAACATTAGGAGTGGGTCTTTTCCACTCAGTCCACCCGATTGCACGCCAGTCCCCTCTGGAAACACCCTCGAAGACATGCCCAGAAATAATGTCCCAGAAATAATGCCTTACCAGTGCTCTAGGTGTTCTTTAATCCATTCACATTAGCACCTACAATTAACCACCATGATAAGGAAACACATGGAGACCCAAGCAGACCGGCCAGCTCAGGAGAGAACCAGATTTTTCTTTGGCATATGAGCCTCAGTCGGGCAATAATTCTTTCAAGTTTATTTTATCTTGAGATGGAGTCTTGCTCTGTCGCTCAGGCTGGAGTGCAGTGGTGCAATCTCGGCTCACTGCCTCGTGGGTTCAAGCGATTCTCCTGCCTCAGCCTCCTGAGTAGCTGAGAATATTGGCACGCACCATCACACCCAGCTAATTTTTGTATTTTTTTGTAGAGACGGCGTTTCACCATGTTGGTCAGGCTGGTCTTGAACTCCTGAGCTCAAGTGATCCACCCGCCTCACCGTCCCAAAGTGCTGGGATTACAGGCATGCCACCACACCCAGCTAAGTATTTATTTTACATACATGTAAACAAAACAAAACAAAACAAAACAAAAACAAAAAAACTATTAACACCTAAAAGGAAACTTCTGGTAAAAAGAGTCTTTCACTCCAAGGACACGGCAGAGCCTGTGCCATCTTCCAAGTAGATGAATTTTCCAGAGTCCACCAGGAGGTCCTGAATCCTCTCCTTTGCATGTCTCTCTCCTATCCTCTCCAAGGCATCCAGCAGGGTGTTGATCGAGGCATCCTGTCCAGTTTTGTTGACCCATTTCATCAGCATTGCATACAAGGCATCCCCTGGGCCTGCTGTATCAGCTCTTACCATGTGGATCTCATTGTTTGTGAGGTCCAGCTGCCTCATGAGCTGGTCCCAGGAGTTAAAGGGCACGATGTCTGCAAAGTTGTCAAAGAACAGCATCATAGCTGGGTGGAGAAAGCCACAGAGACAGCTTGGTGAGTTGGGACTCAGTTCAGAAGGGGCAGAGGTTCCCACATCACGCCCAGAACTCAAGAGGAGAACCTGGAGAGCCCCTAGCATGGGGAAACCTGTTGCTCCATTGCCCACCCACCTCCCATTCACAGACAGCCCGCCCACACTGCCCGGTCTCCGTGGCCCCCAAGGCACTGATGGACATCAAGGTCACCAGAGAATCTGCCCTCAGAGAGGGCTGAGAACCCACCTGGGGAGAATGGATGGACCCTACGGAGGCAGAAAGCAAAGTGGGTGAGAGCCCGAGGGAGGGAGAGAGAGTGGCTGCAGCGGGAGCTCAGAGGAGGGAGGCTGCCTGGGCTGCGCTTGCCATGGGAGCAGGACCCAGGGCGGCCACTTCTGCATCTGTGGGAAGTGCAAGGTCTGGGGCAGGGGACCTCTGCCCGCCCCCCGAGGCTGGGGCAGAGCTAGGTGGGGGCAACCAGGCCCTGACCAAGAAGCAAACCTGAAGACAGAGCAATCCTGCCCAGATCTCAGGACTACCAGGGATTAAATGAAATGAGATGTGTGTGCAAAGCACTGCACACCACCATCCACAGGGATAGAAAGGGCCAGGAATACCAGGCTATGTTTTCTAACAGCCTCATTTAAAGAACATAAAAAAGAAAAAAGTGACATTCATTTTAATGTGTGGTACTGAATATGTGTAAAATATAATTTAATATGTAACCAATATACAAAAACTGAAACTCACCCAATTGTCCCATAGAAAGGTTTTTTTGATAAACATAGAAATTGACCCTTCTGGTCCTTAACCACTTGAAACTTACATTTGTTTTATCTGAAGTATTTCCTCAGGAAAGACCTTCAGGCATCTCGAAAATGTATCAAAGAACTGAAACTCACCAGATCACTACATCCAGACAATGATGGGATGTGGGACCCCTCATTTCTCTTGTTTCCTTGCTCCATTCTAGTTCCTACTTTCTTACACTGTTACATTTCTTGCCTGCTATATAAACCCTTAGTTTTAGTGAGTCAGGGAGATGGATTTGAGACTGAGCTCCCATCTTCTCCACTGCAGCACCCAATTAAAGCCTTTTTCTTGGCAATACTCATCATCTCAGTGACTGGCTTTCTGTGCAGTGAGCAGCGGGACCTAGACCAAACCCCTGAGGTTTTGGTAACAGATTCTGGTTCCCTGGCTGGGAAAGTGTTGCTCATGGTTCTGCTGCCATGGGCCAGGCATCTCAGAAGCCCTCCCAAGCAGTTGCCGCACTAATTTGGCTGGAGGTGAGTTTCAGTCTCTCTCTGGTCCCACTGCAGCCGGCCCCAACCACATTCCTGATTACCTCAGAAGAACTGCCTTTGAAATTTGACATTTGTATCCAGATACGTGATTGTCCTTTATAGGCTCAGACAGCAGGATCTGCTCTTCTCAGTTTGAGAAATTTTTAAAGGAATTTCCATTTGCAGGTTGAACAGGCCCAAGTTCAGTCTTTGGAACTGAGAGGGCTGCACTCTGCCTCTCAGTCTGGACACTCTTGGGGGCTTGTTGGTAATTGTGTGTTGTGTCGGGGCAAGTGAGTGTCTTTTGTGGGTACCAGGCAGCACGACTGGCTCCTCTCAATGAGAAATTTGAAAGGAATTTTTGTTGGCAGGTTGATCAAACCTAACCAATGGAGAGAGGAAGCGCCCTGTTTCAGTCTGGGTAGTTTTGGGGCTTGTGTGTTGCTGCAGCAGTTGGATTATGTTTTGATAATTATTTGTATGTGTTTGCTAGAGTCATGGGAAACTGGAATTCAGTAAACTTGGTATTCTTTTGTATTTGGCCCTAATATTGTTTGGAAACTGGAGTTTGCTGCTGAATGAGAAAGTGGGATGGAGTTCCTGTATTCAGGCTTTTGTGCTGCTGTTCTAAGCAGGGTTGGGCCTGGTTGGTTGGTTCTAGGTGATGTTCTCTGTGATGCTGTTTAGAGTCTGTGGAGGTTTGGCCTTTAAACTGCCATGGAAACGGCTTTACCTAAAATTTGGGTTCACAGCCTTCACTGCATTACCTATTGGGGCTAACAAAGTTCAGCCATGTGAACATGTTTGTAGATTGGTGAGTTTGTATTGCTCTCATGGAGAGAGTTCAAAGGTAAAAGCTATTGGTTCTTTGTGTGTGTGTATAGGTCTAGCTGTGTTTATGTGTATGTACATTTATTATTAAGTTACATGTTGTATCTACCAAATTGACTTATAAGAGTGCTCATAAATTAAGTAAATAAGTCCAAGCAATTTTCAAGTTCATGTGACTTAAGTAAATCCTTACTAAACAAGTCAGCTTTAAAATTATCGGTAATAAAAAAAACAGAAGTGTCTTAAGAATCGTCAGCATATATTTTTGTCTGGGCTTATATTTGTCTTTGCTAGATATTTTCAGATAACAGTTTGGCACAAAAACTTGTAAGACTATAAACCCAACCAAAACAAAATGACCTTTTAGTCAAGCTTTTGGTAAGTAAGATTAATTTAATGTTGTTGGTTTAATGAAAACAGCTGAGTCTTCTGAGTTATTGGTGAAAATGCCTATATATTTAACTTTGAAGCTTTTAGGTGAGCACCTGATGTTCACTGGCTATTAAAAAAATGGTTGACAAAGAAATAACTAACTTTAAATGATGGTGTCTAATATTTCAATTTTCAGAAGCAATCTGGATAAACTGAAAAATGAAAGAATTCAGTAAATATAAATGGGATGTTTTAAGTAAATTTTTCATGTAATTAAAAATTGTTGTCATTCGATTACAGAGAAAACTTTCAGTGCAGTAACTGAAAGACCAATGTGTGGCCAGGCACATTGGCTCATGTCTGCAATCCCAGCACTTTGGGAGGCCAAGGCGGGCGAATGTCCATCACTTGAGGCCAGGAGTTTGAGACCAGCCGGGTCAACATGGCAACACCCTGTCTCTACTGGAAATACAAAAAGTGCCCAGGTGTGATGGTGCACACCTGTGGTCCCAGCTACTCGGGAAGCTGAGGTGTGAGAATTCCTAGAATCCAGGTGATGGAGGTTGCAGTGAGGTGAGATTGCACCACTGCACTCCAGCATGGGTGACAGAGCGAGACTCTGTCTCAGAAATAAGTAAGTAAATAAAAGACACACTGATGTGTTAATAAAGATTGTGATTGTTAACCAAACATGAAGCTGGGCAGGAGTTGATTGTGTGGGGTAAACTAATGGAGGACTGAAATAATTTTTACGGCTTTTCTTGGTTTGAAATATTGCTGATTCTTTTGGTTTTGTTTTCCAGAGTCTGGAGAACTTTTTGTATATTGAGTATACTTTTGTAAACAGAATTTGAAGCATATTTCTCCCTCTGCCTAATTTCTCCAGAATGTGTAAATTATTTGTGACTATTAATTCATGGCAATGTGTTTGCTTGCATGTGGTTAATAACGTTCTCTTTTACAATGGAACGCAGTTGGAGAAAATGGTTATTTTCTCAGGGCTTTGATTGCAGTGGCCTTGTGAGAGGTTC
The DNA here is from genome assembly GCF_003255815.1 of Theropithecus gelada. Taxonomy (NCBI): domain Eukaryota; kingdom Metazoa; phylum Chordata; class Mammalia; order Primates; family Cercopithecidae; genus Theropithecus; species Theropithecus gelada. The sequence goes on from NC_037676.1 coordinate 21,899,687, forward strand.
CAGCAAAGCCAACTTAGGAGAGCCTATGTGGACAGTGATTTTTGTTGCACTTTGTGTGGGTAATCAGGCCACATATATGGAACTAAACTTATTCTGCAGGTACACTGGTCCTGCTATAATTTGTCTTTGGTGGAAGTGGGGCCAAGACAGAGAGAGAGATTGTGTTTCAGAAGAAACACAATCTTCTAGTATTAAATTAACTTTTGATTCCTGGGTGGCCACAAGGTCACCCATGATATGAAGCTTCCCACAATGCCCCTCCTCAACCATGAAGCAGCCAGAAAGATCCAGGACCAGACTCCCTGTGACTGTGGGATTGACAAATAGAAAGGGAGACCTGAAATCAACCCAATAGTTCCATCAAAAGTTTTTTGTTGTTGTTGTTTTGATAAACATAGAAATGGACCCTTCTGTTCTTAAAGCTCAAATCTTACATTTGTTTTATCTGAGTTCCTTTTTCAGGAAATGATCGTCAGGCCTCTCAAAGTATCAAAGAACTGAAACTTACCAGATCACTACATCCAATGGGATGCTGGACCCCTCATTCATCTTGATTGCTTCTTTACTCCTCCCTAGTTCCTATTTTCTTACACATTGTTACATTTTATCCCTACTATATAAACCCCTAGTTTTAGTCAGTTGGGGACATGAACTTGAGACTGAGCTCCCATCTCCTTGGCTGCAGCACCCAATTAAAGCCTTCTTCCTTGTCAATAGTTGTCTCAGTGATTGACTTTCCGTGCAGTGAGCACCAAGACCTAGACCCAACCCCTGGTCTCAAATAATGAGTGAAATATTTCAAATAATGAGTGAAATATTTTCCATTCTTTCTTTAAGTCTTTGGAATCAGTATGTAGTTTATGCAACAGCTCTGCAAATTGGGCTTAGGCACAGATAAAGAGCTATTAGCCCACTGAAGTCAGTTGTGCCATGCAGGACAGCGCAGCTCCTCAGGAGGTCCTGAACAACAAAGGAGAAGAGAGGAAGTGGAGAAGGAGATAGACAGAATGGTTAGTGTCATTAATAGCGTGCAGAAAGAATGAGTGGGAAGAAGAGACAGAAGAAGACAGTTTAGGGCCTTGATGGTCTATAGCACAGGACCCCGTTTCTGGCATGGAATGCTCTGGAAGAGCATTCTCAGCAATGGGGACACCACTTCGGACACTGTCCCTATTCCCTCCATTCCTGCTGCATCTCCAGGAGCAAAACACTTACTCTCAGTGGGGTCAGCGCCATTTGCTGGAACCAGCCGCCTTCTCCTCTGAGACCTTTCAGGTTCTGCTGGTCCCTGTAACACACAGTGGGGAATGCCTTGGTCTGAGTCAGGGGTCCTGCAGTCTAGTACTGACCCTGACCACCAGCCAGCCCTGAGACCTGCAGCACATCACTTTCCCTCTTGGGTCATCATGGAGATGCTGAAAAACCTCTAGTCCCACAGAGCTCACAGTCACTCCCCACTGCTGGCATTACCACCTCAGCTCCACTCCATCAGATCAGCGGCAACATTAGATTCTTACAGGAGAGCAAACCCTGTTGTGAGCTGTGCATGTGAGGGATCTAGGATGCACGCTCCTTATGAGGGTCTTATGCCTGATGATCTGTCACTATCTCCCATCACCCTCAGATAGATCCACCTAGTTGCAGGAAAACAAGCTCAGGGCTCCCACTGACTCTATTATGGTGAATTGTATAATTATTTCATTATATATTATAATGCGATAAGAAAAGAAATAAAGTACACAATAAATGTAATGTGCTTGAATCATCCCAAAACCATCTTCACCTCCAAGTCCATAGAAAAACTGTCTTCCACACAACTGGTCCCTGGTGCCAAAAGGTTGGGGACCATTGGTTAATAATATGATGTCTTTTGTATGCACATATACTGATGCATAGATTTGGACAAAGAATCACAAGAAATGGTATCTCATAGTTACTTGAGGAAAAACACCCACGGCACTGCAGAGTGGAGGATGCTCTCTTTCCTCACTGAATACCTTTTGACAGTTTAAATTTTCTCACTTTAAATGTATAAACCATTTCTTCACGTCAAAGCACCTTATCAAGCTGGAGAGATTATTGACCTTTTTAATGTTTGCTTTCTTTTTACTTTTTTTTTATTTTTTACATTTTTGGTTAGAATAAATGGGTACTAATGCAAGAAAGGAACCAAATGGAACAGTCTAGGTGGAAGGAGATCATTGTCTACATGAGCATTTAACCTGTGATTAAGGAGGGACCCAAAGCAGAGGGAAACAGGAGAATCAGTGGCTCAAAGGGGTTGGAAAAACCAGACAGTGACTAGAACAATTCAGGGAGTGCCTCGCTTTGCACTGAAACACAAAACAAGTTCCATTTAGATTCTATAGTTATATGAAAAAATCACATCTTTGAAAAAAGTATCTCCATAAGAAGTTAGAGGAGTTCATCTTGTGTTGGGGAAAGATCTGTCTACAGTAATGAGCAATGAAAAGGTAAATGTATCTACAGATTTCACTGGTTAAAAATTAAAGCTTCTACGCCTGAAAATATTAGAACAAAAAGGGGCAAGAAGAAATTAAGAATCTATTGTCTGAATGTGAGAAAAAGCACGAGTAGGAGAGCAGGCCTTTCTCATAAAGACTCTGAGAGACAAGACACTGATCTTATGCAAAAACAGTCAAAACAAAGAAATGTTCATTTAAAACAATGTTTTCCTAAATAGCAAAAAAAGAAAAAGCCCTTCAATGTTGAATCAAAATACATGAACTGGTACAAATCAATGCTGGGGGGCTGTGTGCATGTGTGTGTGTGTGTGTGTGTGTACATGCATGTGTGTACATGCGTGTGTGTGTACCTGCATGTGTGTGCATGTGCATGTATGTGCGTGTGCACAGTAAACAGTACTGTTACACGCTGACTTGTAAATTGTGCTTCTTCTTGGAAGCCTCCATACAACCATATTCAGAAATCTGGGCAGAGATTTATATCCAAATATATTTAATGCAATAATAATTTCAGAGTACATTTAAAACCCCTGCTGTTAGGAGCAAGGGCTCCCTAACTTCTGTTAGGAGCACACAGTGGAGACCGTGCAGCTTTATTCAGTCATCAACAAACCCTGTGACCCCCACTCTATTCCTGTGGAGCTCCAGTTTCTGAGGACATGGCAAGGACAGGACAGGGACTAAGAAGCAGACGTCTGGAAGAGTGGCTGTCCCCTTGTGAGGGTGGCTGCTTTTCCCCACGCAGCCCCGTCCCCTGCAGTCCTATCTCCCTCAGGCTCCACTTCCCCCTTGACCAGGAGAGCCGAGGCACGGCCCTCATCCCCTGCCTACAAGGTCTTGGAGGGGCCTGGCCTGTCCCCCACTCACCAGCAGACACTGTGCCTCCCCTGGAGACTGTACAGTGACACCTGTCAAATCTGTCGGCTCCTGGCTTTCCATTTGCTGCTCAGAGATGAAAGTGGACAGCGAGTCTCCGTGGTTCAGAATCATGTTGTGGGCATTGTCCTCAGCCCCAGGCCCTCGTAGGAGACCCAGAAACACCTTAGGAAGGCAAAGAGCCAACTCAGAAGCCCACACCCAGGGCTCCCCACGGGGTCCCCAGGGCACAGCTGGACCTGCTGCCACCACACTCTCCCAATGAGGTCACTCCAGGAAGTCCATGCTCAGCACATCCAGGACCTGAGGCTGGGGCCAGGCTCTGGTGCTGGGCTCGGGGGCTTACCCCATCCCCAGGGTACAGGCTGTGGGGTAAGGGTGTCACCCGGCCTGTAGGAAGGACAGGGCTGCAGCATGGCCTGCTACCCTGTATGATGCTCAAAATGGCCTGTGTCCCCCATAGTCAATCCACAGCGTCCAGGCCACTTCAGAGACTCAGGGTAGCCATGAGAACACGTGGACCCACCCACCTGGGCTACCCTGTGGGCAAGAAGCAGTTCCTGAGCCCCTGATGGCCCCAGCTCCTGGAGAAATCAACTCACCCTGTGCATGCACTTGGGGTTCCCTCCACAACCTAGAAGAGAAGGCAGTTCCCTTAGTGGCCAGGAAGGGCCCATGCAGCACTCCTTCTTAGAGGGCAGTGTTGGGCAGGGGTGGGCTGGGGGCTGGGACATTGGACAAGAAACCCCGGGCCTGGAGATCTACATGAGGCCTTGCTAACTTGGGAGCTCCTTCAGGAGGAGGAGTATAAGGGAAGTAGGCTAAAAACGAACACATGGAAAATTGCTGTTTTCTGCTTTGTGCTCTGCTCTGAACAAAACTACATAAATCCCATGACCACTTCTCATCCCGACTCTTGTCACCCAGTTGAGGAGCTGACTGCCCCCTGCCTGGCTGGTCCTGAACAACGGAGGAACTGGCCCTGCCTTCCCAGACTTGGCTGGGAGATGAGGGGACGCCCAGCCTCGGGAGAGGGACGGATGAGACCAGGGTCCTAGGGGTGCAAGGATGCAAGGATGGAGAGTGATCACAAGGAGGAAAATAGAGCCAGGCCAGAGACACTAGGACTTGGGGCAGGCGTGGGCGTTTCTGTCTGTGGGAACAGGAGGAGGCAGGGCAGAGAGTGCCCAGCGCCCCTGCCCTCAGCCAGCACCTACCTGAGCCGATGCACCAACAGAACATCAGCACAGCCACCAACAGCAACAGGGCAACCAAAACTGTCACAATCAAAATCGTCCTTACATTATGTCCATTGCCTGAGAAAAGACAGGGAAAGACAGGAGTCCCAGGGCTGCTGGTCACTGTCTCTTCTGCAGCTGGGGCTTCCCCAGTGTGCTTTGTACCTGATTCGTTGTGGACACACTCGATGTCACTCCGGGGCGTACAATCCTTGACCTTGACCTTCCCTCTGGGACACCTGGATACACACAGGGAGGGAGAGGGGGGACTCTTGATGGAAAGTTGGCCAGGTGGGATGAACGATGAGCCACCCTCCCTTCCCCAGTGTCCCTGAGAAGGCGTCAGGGGAAGGACAGTCTCATCGTGTCCGCAGGGGGTCCCACATGCTCCTTTGTTGAGGCTGGGGAAAGGTCTGAGCATGCGTACTTTAGCCCCTCGGCCTCCCTGCCCTATGGCCAGAGCTGCAGCTCCAGAAGCCTTCTGTGCCGGGCACACATTAATCTTCCCTGGGCTGCAGGGGAGGCTGCGTTAGGAGGAATCACACTCCAGGGGAAGGCCACACACCCGTGTGGCCACAAGCTGAGCCCCATCCTCCAGTTAACCCACAGTACAAGTGAGCCCTCGCCCCACCTGTCTGCTGGTTCCTCTCAATCACAGCAAACACTGGAAGACCAGAGAAGAGCAAGTTACTCTTTGCTTCCAAAACCAAAATAGGAAAAAGACAGGACTTATTGGGAAATCGGGGCCAGGGATGAGGCCAGCTGGGTGGGCTCAGGTCCTCATGGGAACTTGAAGGAGCTTCACCCATGGCCTTATTATGATTTTTGCGGGCTGTGGGCATTTCTGTCTTCTTGAATTAAAAGCAAATATTAAAAATTACATTTTATGACTCAATTTGTTTAAATATAAATATAACCCTAGCTGGATTCTATACCATTATTTTCTTATGATTTTAAGATAAAATATTTCATGTACTTCTATTGTGGGCCCTAAGTCATGGCCTCCTGAGCCAAGTGAACAAGTCAGCCTGGCCAAGGGGACTAGTGATGGGGAGGGGTGAGAAGGGGCCACTGCAGGGGACAGGGGTGGGGACAGGCAGATGAACCAGGAGGGGCAGGTTGCAGGCTCAGGAGACGCCACAGGCTTAGGGACACCCATGGGGGTGGAGGCGCCATGGGGTCAGGGCTGAAAGATAGAGGTACAAAGAGACTCAGGTTTTTTAGGGTTCCTTGCTTCTGGGGGTTCTTTGAGGCTGCTGGGAGCCCCTTGGCTGCTGTCTCACTCTGTGCTGCACTTCCGGCACATCTCAGCGGAATCGTCATTCCGGAAAGTTCCTGGTTTGCACTGACACGCTGTGTTCCTGGTCCTGGTGCAGGCACTTCTCTCTTCTTCATCTGATGACAGAATACAAGGTTTTGGGAATGTGTTTCCCTGACGTGTCCCTTGACCTTTCCTCACCACCCCAACCCCCTCCCCCTCAGCTCAGCTCAACTCAGTTTGCCAAGGAGATCTGAGGACCAGATTCTGCACCAGCACACTTGGGATCATACAGGACACCCACCCTTCAGCTCTCACCAACACTTGGAGTCATACAAAAGGACCATGATTCGTTATTACATCAGATTAGGGAAAAAGCACCATTTAGATTGCATGGTCAGTAGCAAAGGAGGCACAGGTATCATTTGAGAGCGTCTGCAAGAAGAGGAACCCTTGGATGACTTCCCAGAAACCCAGCGTGCTGGGGAGGAGGGAGGTACCTGAGAAATTGAAGGCTAAGTGAGGCCGAGAACCTGCCAGGAGCACAGAGCCCAGGGGGAGTGTGACCCCAGAGCAGACCCATACCGCCACTGAAACTCAGCCCTGTCCACTCGGCCAGGCCTTCTCTGTGCTGTAATGATGCCCCTATCCTCGTGGAGCTGATAGTTTGCACTACCAGGTGGCATGCATTATAAAAATGATTTCTTTCTGTTTCATTTTATGGACCTAAGATAGAACCATGGAACAGGGTATGATGAAGACCAAATTGGGCTGGAACTTGGTTCCCTGACTCACATCGGCTACAACTCCCACCTCATTGCCCCTCATTGCCCCTCACCCCACCTCTGGACACGAGGTCCACACATTCTGTACCTGATTTACAAGCTGTACATGGGAGGCAAGAAAACAGATTGTTGGAAGCATTGGTGTAACCCACACCCTCTGTGCACTGGTTACAGGCTCCAGAATGTTCTGATCTATGAGATCCTGGGAAGGGAGAGAAAAGCCAATGAATGAATTGCAACAGAGTTCCCAGAGGCTGGTGGCGGTGAATGGAAAACTCTTCTTTTGGCTATCAGTAGACCCCAGATAGGGAAATCCCCTCTTCTCAGCTTGGTCTTGTCGTCAATTCTGTATCTATTACACACCTCTGACTGACACTGCTGACAGAAATATAATATAAGCCACATACATAATTCAAATTCTATGAGTGCCATATTAAAATAGTAAAAAAAAAAAAAAAAAAAGAGGTAAAAATAATTTTTTTTTTTTTTTTTTTGAGACGGAGTCTTGCTCTGTCACCCAGGCTGGAGTGCAGTGGCCGGATCTCGGCTCACTGCAAGCTCCGCCTCCCAGGTTTATGCCATTCTCCTGCCTCAGCCTCCCGAGTAGCTGGGACTACAGGCGCCCGCCACCTCGCCTGGCTAGTTTTTTGTATTTTTTAGTAGAGATGGGGTTTCACCGTGTTAGCCAGGATGGTCTCAATCTCCTGACCTCATGATCCGCCTGCCTCGGCCTCCCAAAGTGCTGGGATTACAGGAGTGATCCACCGAGCTCAGCCAAAAAACCCAAACTGTGAAAAACAACTTCCTTGATGATGTGTTATGATGATGACACTACCAATGATAAAAATGTGATCATTCAGTAGTAGCGCTGGGGCAACTAAGGTTACTGCTGAAAATAATAAAGCTTCTTGCTTATGCTCTTCCTATAAGGAAATAGAGACTAGTTCTATCAAGGTGTCAACTGTGAAGTATGAAACCACACAAGTACTGCATGAGAAATTTTTCTTTCAAGTTTGGAGAGAGAAAGGACCTTCTCAGTCTCACGAGAAACTAAAAAGTTGCGTAAAGTTAATTATATAAAAATTAGGAAGAAAACTGCATGGAAGAAATCATGACTAACATGAAAACAAACTAGGAGAAAATATTTGCAATGAAAACCACACTTAAAAGCATAGTTTCCTTAACCTATAGGAATTCATACCAAAAAATCTAGAAACAACATCAACAAGAAAGTAGCAGACTTGACCACCACAACTAACGACTAGACCAGACAGATGTCTATAAAACACTCTACTCAATCAAAACAAGATATACATTCTTTTAAAGTGCACATAGAACATTCTCCAAAATAGACCATATGCTCGTCCATAAGATAAACCTTAATACACTTAAAAGGATAGAAATAATACAAAGTACACTCTCCTACCACAATGGAATAAAATTAGAAATCAATAGCAGGAAGAAACTGCGGAACCTCACAGCTATATAAAAATTAAATAGCACACTCCTAAACAACCAACTTGTCTAAGAAGAAATAAAAAGAGAAATCAGAAAATACAACGAATAAAAATGAAGACACAACATATGAAAACCTATGGGATACAGCTAACGTAACTGAAGTTTACAGAGAAATTGTCTATTAAGGAACAAGAAATATCCTTCCTAAATGTCTATTAAGGAAGAAGAAATATCTCAATCTATAACCTAATAATCCACTCTAAGACACTGGAAAAAGAAGAGCAAACTATACATAAAGCAAGCAGAAGGAAGAAAATAATACAGATTAGAGCAGAAATTAATGAGACGGAGAATAGAAAAACAACAGAGTAAATTAATGAACTCAAAGTCTAGTTCTTTAAATTGATTGATATATTGGCACAACTAATGGTATTAAAAAAATTAACACAGGGAAAAAATAAGACTCAAATTATAGTCACACACTGCATGATGACGTTTTGGTCAACAATGAACCACATATGTGACGGTGGTCCCATAATATTATGATGGAGCAGAAAAATTCCTATCGCTTAGTAATGTCATAAGTCAATGCATTACTCAGGTGTTTGTGGCAATGCTGATGTAAACAAACCTACTCCACTGCCAGTTGTTTAAAAGTATAGCACATATAATGAATTTCTATATGTAATATTTGATACTGATAATA